>NC_133328.1:562286592-562425255 GCF_042186555.1 Aquarana catesbeiana
TCCAGGCGAAAATTATTGCCTTTGTCTGGGGATCAAAGGGACACAGACTAGCTAAGGGGGTCCTCTTTCGAGCCCGAAACAGAGGAGGGACGGGACTACTTAACCTTCTCAGGTATTACCAAGCAGCCCAGTTATCCCAGATATCAATTGTTTACTCTCGGATTGCTAAACCTGATTGGGTGCATATGGAAAGAGAAGCAGTACCAAAATTCACATTGGACTTCCTGATGTGGAGTCACCCAAGTAAACGACCTGCATTTCTCACTCCAACAATATCTCATTCCATGACATTATGGGACAGACTCAAAATTCATCCAGAATTTGCTCATCTCTTCCATAATCCCCAATTCCCCCCAGGCATGAACACTGGGGCCTTTAAGTGGTGGCTGAATAAGGGGTTGTACAGAATCGGCCATTATTTTAACTCTTCGGGACCAATTACCCTAAATCACTACATCAATAAACTTGAAATAAAAGAGAAAGAATTGCGCTAGGTGCGTGAAAAAATTGAAAAATAAAATTATAAATTAAAAATGTGAAGGAGGTCCTGCTGCTGTACATTGTAACCCCGATATAAGGACACAAAGAACAGATGTAAAAATAAAAAGTGCAGCGCTGGACTTGTGACAAAAATATATGTGAATAGTAATAAATCAATTAATCAATCAGTTAATCAACCAAATGACAAACCACAGAGAATAATTCCCAATCATTGGGTGCTCATAAATATTACTATGTTATGTACGAAGTTATGTGTTAAGAAAAACACTAAATCAAAATGAAAATGAAATAAAGTCCAAAATTGTGATGTGTTGATATTCTATACAGGGTCCGGGGTCAGTTTTCCAGTGCTACCCACCACCTAATGGTAAAGAAATGGAGGCTTACCAGAAAGCCTGTGACCGCCCTTATAAACAGTCTTAGTAGAAGGATGTAAACCACCAAGGGGATACTTGGTGGTTTACATCAGAGACAAGGTGGAGGGCGAGGGGCGGGCACTGAACAAGCAGCAATTATTAACTGCTCTATGAAAAGCTATCCTGGGACAGTACCCTGTGAAGCACTTCAAGTTTTCGATAGCTGGCCGTCCATGCAGGTTGGTGTCTCTTCCCAGCATTGTGTCCTGGAGTATCCCCTTGGTGGTTTACATCCTTCTACTAAACCTGTTTTGACCTCCCTGAATAAGGGCGGTCACAGGCTTTCTGGTAAGCCTCCATTTCTTTACCATTAGGTGGTGGGCAGCACTAAACGGTGGAAAACTGACCCCGGACCCTTTATAGAATATCAACACATCATAATTTTGGACTTTATTTCATTTTCATTTTGATTTAGTGTTTTTCTTAACACATAACTTCATACATAACATAGTAATATTTATGAGCACCCAATGGTTGTTGATCTGTTATCAATGATTGGAAATTATTCACTGTGGTTTGTCATTTGGTTGATTAACTGATTGATTAATTGATTTATTACTATTCACATATATTTTTGTCACAGGTCCAGCGCTGCACTTTTTATTTTTACAATAAACTTGAAATGCCTTCAACTGAAAAATTCAGACACCAACAATCTCACACTTCTTATGCCGCGTACACACGAGCGGACTTTCTATCCTACTTGGTCCGGCACACTTTCCGACGGACTTTGTCCGCCAGGTGCGCCGGACTTTAAAACGAACGGACTTGCCCACACACGCCGGGATTTTCCGGCGGGCTAAGTCCGCCCGTCTTTCCGACGGACTTTCGCCGGAGTTCCGGCGGACTTTCAGAATGAACGGACTTGCCCACACACGGACAAGTCCGTTCATTTTGAACGTGACTCAGGTGCGACGGGACTAGAGAAGGATGTCAATCTTGCCGCTTTTATCGGCGAGATTGACACCTTGCTAGCCCCGTCGCGGGGCATACCAGGCCCTTAGGTCTGGTATGGATTATAAAGGGGAACCCCGCTACGCCGAAAAAACGGCGTGGGGTCCCCCTAAAATCCATACCAGACCCCGATCCGAGCACGCAGCCTGGCCGGTCAGGAAAGGGGGTGGGGACGAGCGAGCGCCCCCCCCCCCTCCTGAACCGTACCAGGCCGCATGCCCTCAACATGGGGGGTGGGTGCTTTGGGGGAGGGGGGCGCCCTGCGCCCCCCCCCCCAAAGCACCTTGTCCCCATGTTGATGAGGACAAGGGCCTCTTCCCGACAACCCTGGCCGTTGGTTGTCGGGGTCTGCGGGCGGGGGCTTATCGGAATCTGGGAGCCCCCTTTAATAAGGGGGCCCCCAGATCCCGGCCCCCCACCCTATGTAAATGAGTATGGGGTACATGGTACCCCTACCCATTTACCTAGGAAAAAAGTGTAAGTAATAAAACACACTACACAGGTTTTTAAAATATTTTATTAAACAGCTCCGGGGGGGGATCTTCCTCCGGCTTCGGGGGTCTTCTTCCGGCTTCGGGGGTCCCTCCGCTTCATCTTCTCCCGGCGTCCGGTTGGTTCTTCTCCGCTCTCCGGCCTCTTCTCCCGGTGTCGCAGGTCTTCGGCCGGCCCCTCCGCTCTCTTCATGTAGCTCTATTGCGAGCGGAGGTCCGGACTTCTGGGCTTCTTGGCTTCTTGGCTTCTTGGCTTCTCTTCTCTTCTCTTCCCCCAGATGTTGACACGACGCTCTCTCCGGCTGGACTGGTCTCTGAGGGCTGCGTTGTGACTTATATAGGCGGAGACCCCGCCCCCATATGATGTCACAGTCCCTGGGCATGCTGGGACTGTGACGTTTTAGGGGGCGTGGTCGATTGAAAGAAAAGTCAGCAGCTACACTTTTTGTAGCTGCTGACTTTTAATAAACAGAAAAACTAGTGGAACTCCGCTTTAAGGAATATATTTACATTCACATTTTGTTGCCTGGATTTCAGCTCTAAATATTTTTTTCAGTAGCATTTACATATCATCATATGTTACAAATAGTGTTGGGTGAACAGTTAAGCTGAGCAAAAGTTCAGCCTGAACATTGGCTGTTCGCCCGTTTGGCAAAACACCTGAATTATTAGGGCGTTCAAGAGACAATTATGTCTCACGGTGCATTCTAAGCCCTGTCTGGCTGAAGCAATCAAGGCTTTGCCCAATCAGGGCACAGAACACTGTCAGAGCTATGATTGGAGAAAGTAATGATGTCTGTGCCCAATCATGGCTCATTGCTCATAGACCCACCCTACACTTTAAAAGGTTCCTTCCCAAAGGAGCCATTTGCAGTGTAAAGTAGGAGTGGAGATAGATAGAACAGGGCTCTGTTCATTGCTACAAGCAAGTTAGCGTGCTATAGTGTGCTTTTGTGATTCTATTGTGAGGGTATATTGTTAGTGTAGTGTGACCTTACTTTTTTACTTTAGTGTCAGTGGAGTGAGTTTTACTGCAGTATATTGAAGTGCGTGAGGGCAGTTTTACTGCGGTATATTGTAGTGCATCAGTGCACTTTTACTGCATTATACTGTAGTGCCTCAGTGCACTTTTACAGCAGTACATTGTAATGCTTCAGTGCACTTTTACAGCAGTATATTGTGGTGCGTCAGTGCAATTTAACTGCATTATATTGTAGTACGTCAGTGCACTTTACTGCAGTATATTCTAGTGCGTCACTGCACTTTTACTGAAGTATATTGTAGTACATCAGTGCACTTTTACAGCAGTATATTGTAGTGCGTCACTGCACTTTTACTGCAGTATACTGTGATGTGTCAGTACATTTTTACTACATTATATTGTTGTGCGTCAGTGCACTTTACTGCAGTATATTGTAGTGCGTCACTGCACTTTTACAACAGTATATTGTAGTGTATCAGTGCACGTTTACTGCAGTATATTGTAGTGCGTCAGTGCAGTTTTAGTGCAGTATATTGTAGTGTGTCAGTGGAGTGTGTCTGTGTAGTGCACTATTTTAGACTGCACTACATAACATTTAGTGCTGTATACAGTGCTGTACACCCCCCCTTTTTTTTTGGTTGCTGCGTGTTATCTGTCAGTGGCAATCCTCAAGTTAAAGTACACCAAACACCCCTTTCCATTGAATAAAGTGCTTCCAATCACACATTTCCCCGTCTCTATTACATTTCTGTAATAAGTCCCGGCATCATGTCTGGGAGGCCAACAAGGAGAGGCAGACGTTCCTGTGCCACGGTGAGGGGGCCAGCAGTGTCTGTGTCCACAGGCAAAGGTGAACATGGTTCGTCCTCAGGCAGGGCACCATGTTCTCTGTTTAGTGATGTTGCCTGTGCTATACAGCCACAGCATGCAAAGGAGGTAAACAGAGACTAGTGTGCAGTACACTTATTGTGTCATTGTGCAATTTGTTGATTTATGTTAATTTTTTCACTTTTGTGTTATTATGTAATCTTTATGTTTTCCACTATATTAGTATAGAGCACAGCTCCCTTTTTATAATATTTGGTAGGTTACAGTCTCATGGAAAAGCTAGTTTTGAGGCTTCTGTTGGTCAAAGGAGGAGCAGTGGAGAAGGGGCCGTCTCAGTGATGCACTTCAAAATTTTTTTAGTCCTCGGCACCCAGGTCTGTCAGCTTCCACATCCCATTGGCAGCGTCTGCATCATATGGTGAAAGATTATCTAGGGGCGAAAAAAGACATGGAGAGCTTTTCAGTCAATGATCCACTGAGTTACTGGGTCATGAGAATAGACGACCAGAACTTGCCCAGTATGCAAACGAGCTGCTGGGCTGCCCTGCAACCAGCGTGCTTTACGAATGGGCATTCAGTGCTGCCAGAGGATTTGTGACTGATAAAAGAGTGCGTCTGTCCACAGAGTCTGTTGACCAGCTGACATTTAATAAAATTAATTATTCCTGGATTAGCAGCAGCTATCAAGCCTCTGATGCTGATGTCGCCGATTAAGGGCCAGTTCACACCAGATGCAGTTCCGTGCGCTTTTTTTCTGCATTAAAAATGCATGCACAGTGTTTTCCATGTAATCCAATGGCTCTAGTTCACACCATGCAGTCAGTTTCCGGTCAGTTTCCAGTGCAGAAACTGACTGCAAGGTGTGAACTAGAGCCATTGGAATACATGGAAAACACTGTGCATGCATTTCGTGCAGAAAATAAGCGCACGGAACTACACAGAACTGCATCTGGTGTGAACTGGTCCTAAGTGTTTTTGGCATGTGGAATCTGTGCAGACTGTCTAGGCTGCCTAGCTTTCTGGGTGTTGATTTTATTGGGAAGAAATTTTTTGGTATAGGTTTCATGGGCACAATTAACACCCAAGATCCAATTTTTCCACACCTGTTTGACAGGTGCATATAATTAAAATTTTTTACAGCAAGGCAAATTCTGGCTTTCATCTAGAGTAATAGGGCGTACACACGGTCGGACTTTGTTCGGACATTCCGACAACGGATGTTGGCTCAAACTTGTCTTGCATACACACGGTCACACAAAGTTGTCGGAAAATCCGATCGTTCTGAACGCGGTGACGTAAAACACGTACGTCGGGACTATAAACGGGGCAGTGGCCAATAGCTTTCATCTCTTTATTTATTCTGAGCATGCGTGGCACTTTGTCCGTCGGATTTGTGTACACACGATCGGAATTTCCGACAACGGATTTTGTTGTCGGAAAATTTTATCTCCTGCTCTCCAACTTTGTGTGTCGGAAAGTCCGATGGAGCCCACACACGGTCGGAATTTCCGACAACACGCTCCGATCGGACATTTTCCACCGGAAAATCCGACCGTGTGTACGGGGCATAACTCTACAGGGTTATGGTGTGAAGGCACCACCAACACCCAAAGCCCACTTTTTCTGCACCTGTTATATCAAAAGTCTGTGAAACAGACACCAGAATTTACCCAGAAAATCTCTAATCTTGTTCCGAGTGCACTAAATTGTGGCCTCATCATACAGATGTGCAGGGAAAATTTCATATTTTTTTTCTTGATAAATTTAATTTTTGCTGCAGCAGGCTCTATACACGGTACAGATGCACCACTTTACAGGGAGACTAAGGGGACTCCCCAGGCACTATATTTAAAGGAATTTTTCATTTTTATTGTTTCATTTTAAGCATCAATAAATCACTGCTCATTTAAAAATGATGCTTTTTACAATTTTTTTTGCATTGATAGATGCATTGATAGTCCTCCAGGGCAGTCCCCGGACCCCCACACCCTTTGTATGCCCAATAACTTGCATATAAGCCTTCAAAATGGGCACTTTTGATTTTTCCAGTTCAGGTCCCATAGACTTTAATGGGGTTTGTTGCTCGGCTTCAAACTTTTGCAATGTTCGAAAGTTCTGGCGCAAACTGAACAGGGTATAACCACGCCACAGAGAGTTTATTGAGTCTTCTAAAGAGAGAGCAACACTGTAGCCATTTGCCATCAGACTGTCTCAATTAAAACTGTATAGACATGTCTGATCAGAACATGGAAAGGGAGGGAGAAACAATGGGTCTTTTCATTTGTGTAAGGGCTTGCTAAATGCACAGCCCCTGGCATGTGCTGGCAGGAACTATGTGCCAATCTCCCTTTCACTGCTCTGTCTGTCTTTTTTTTTTACATAAAGTTCTATTCACACAGCAAGGTTACAATGTGGTAGTTTGTGTTGCAAGCAACCTGGTGCACTGACAAAAGTATTTTTTTTTCTTTACACACCATTGCAACAAAAAGGGAAAGGACATTGTCTTTTGATTGGTCCCAGTGCAAGAATTGTAAATGAGCCCTAAACAAAAAAAGAACCTGTTCACAGAGAATCACAGAGAGTGCCATCGTTGACTTGTTGGTAAATTTGTTGGTTCCTTGGCTGTCTGTGGCTTTAAACCTGTTTAAGCTCAGTGACACAGAAAAAACAAAGGTCTTTGGACCAGTGGCCCAGGGACGCCCGAGCGCCGCCTCCCTCTATTTACAGCCGCCACCCCCATTCTCTATCCACCCCCCTATTCATGCATTCGGCCCCAATTACAGTGGCGGGGGTGTTTTTTTGAAGCACCTGATTAGAGCCAGAGGCTCTAATAGGCTTCAAAATAGTGTGAGCTCGTGACGCCAAGCATTGCGCCATGAGCCCACCCAGGTGTTCGCTGTTGCAACACTGATCCACCTCCCGGCCAATCGGGAAGCGGGTCTCATACCCGTCGCCCGATTGGCTGAAAGAAAAGGCGATCATATTGGATGCCTAGGAGGAGGCGCAAGGCGGAAGCAAGGAGGAGAAGACACAGGAGCCGCTGCCCGATTCCCGCCAATGCCCGCCGATGCCCAATCCCCACCGCTGCCCAATGTGCCGGCCACTGCCCAATGTGTATTCGATTCAAACAAGGAAGACGCCACTCCAGGTGAGCAGTCACTAAAGTCCAGGTGCGCTGGGTGCAAGCCACGGCTCACCACCGATGATCAATAGGAAGAACAGAACAGCTGCACACCACAGGAATGCGCCAATGATTTTATTCCAAAAATAGCAAATGACAGCTAACAAAGACAGAATGTCCGAACCCTGGTGGTCCCAGGAGGGCCTGATGTGCCCACCGATTCCCGATCCCCGCCATTGCCTGATGTGCCTGCCGCCTAGATGGGGTAAGTGCCAGGCAGACAGTGAGGGGGGGTTTGAGGTGCCCCGGGGAGTAGTTGTTTGCCGCCCCCCAAACAAAAAAACACCAGACGCCACTGCTTTGGACCAACATAACAGCCAGGCCAAGCTTACTAATTTTCTCATAGCAGGGTTCCTTTAAATTTTACTAACCTGTAGCTTTATTTTAGACACACACAAAAAAGAAGAAGAATCTTTTGTACATAATGATGAAAATCACTAAAAATTATCTCATATAATCACCTTTGCCTGATGTCTGATAGATATATTTGGAACAAGACTCTGGCAACATGTATAATGTGCCAGAACAATGCTATTAGAGCTTATTATTGTCGCCGGTCCCCTGCTGTGGTCAGCGGGAACATTTTTACAGTTCAGGTTTATGATTTCCTTCAGCTATATCTATTGTCATGGATCACAGTACAGCAAACAGCGTGCAGTGAGTGTGAAATGCAGAAACAATACTTCATTTTTTACACTGACAAATGTCAAGCATGATACTATGATGTATGCCGCTTTTAGAAGATTTTTCCTTTTTGGTAACACAGTATATTTTAATAGGCTTCAGCCAGAACAAAAATGAGATGCCCTATAACATTAAAGTGACATTAAAGTGACATTAAGGATGGGTTCACACTGTCTTCGGATGCTGCTCACAGCAGGGGTCAGACGCGTCCCTGTTCTCCATTTTAGGGAGGAATCATGCCAGAATGCGGACCCGAAACTGGGCCGGTTCCTTTGAGAGCTGGTCACAGTCTTCTGTCATGTGAATTGGATGTGCTGAAATACCGAATCCGAATCCGAATCCGATTCGCATCAGTGTAAACCCAGCCTAACGATTAATTAAAAAAAATAAACAAAAGAAACAAGCATGTCATAGTTATCTGCTCGGTGCAGTGGTTTTGCACAGAGCAGCCTTAATCCTCCTCTTTTCGGGTTCCCCTCGGGTGCTCCTGGCTCCTCCTCCTCAGCCAGTGCCCCCAAAACCAAGATGCTTGTTCTGGGGGCACTGGTGTGTGCTCACTCCCAAGCCCCGCTCTTTATGTCTATAAGACACAGAGCCGCGGCTGGCCCTGCTCCCACCCTCTCCTCATTGGCTCACTGATTGTGATTGACAATAGCAGGAGCCAATGCCTCCCTGCTTCTGTCTCAGCCAATTAAGAATGAGAAACCCAGGAGAGGCTCAGCTCTCGTTTCCTCCCACTGACACCAATGATGAGGCACCAATCCTACCTCTGACATCAAAGGTAGGGCATATTACCTGCAACTAACAACAATGGGGCACTATTCCCCCCAAACTACACCAACAATGGGCCACTATCCCTCACACCGACACCAACAATGGGGCACTATTCCCCCCAACGCCACCAACAATGGGCCACTATCCCTCACACCGACACCGGCAATGGGGCACTATTCCTCCTCCTACAGACCACAGGTGCTATGCATTTTTTTTCTCCCACTGGCCACTAAGCATGAAGCATTGTCTACTCCCACTGATTCTCTGGCATTTTCTACTTGCACTGGCCACAGTCTGGCCCCTCTAAAGTCTGAGCACAGTAAACTGGCCCTTTGTTTAGAAAGTTTGTAGTCCCCTGCTCTAAGCAAACCTATAGTAGAAATGTAAACACTGCAAGCAATTGATTGGAAATTCCTACAAGATGGCTTTTTCTCATGTCGTATGTATGGCCAGCTTAAATTGTCACTAAACCCACATCATAAAAAACTATCAATAAATGGTGTATTACATGCCGTTCATGCTCACTCAGTCACTATGAGATTAGTTTTCTGTATTCTGCAAAAAACCTGGTTGATCCTGTTGTTTTCTATCTTCCTCTTCTGTCCATGTTCCCTCTGCAGTTGGGGATTTTTCAGAGCAGTGATGGCAGCTCTGCACATGCTCAGTTTTCAGTGAGTTTCTATGTAGAGCATTTCCTCCCTATCACATCTGAGCAGCCCATGTGACTATAGCGTCACACATGTGGGCATATACATTGTGGAAAATGACAGCCCACACCCTTCCTCCTCCTCCATGCCCACTAACCAGCTAAACACAGGGGGGCGGGATATTACATGTAGATTAATGGAGGCTTCGCCTCCCTGTTATTCTAAGTCACAGGCTGGAGGAGCATGACACAGCCTGTGACAGCCCACGCCCTTCCCCCTCCTCCATGCCCACTAACCAGCTAAACACAGGGGGCGGGATATTACATGTAGATTAATGGAGGCTTCACCTCCCTGTTATTCTAAGACACAGCCTGTGACTGGCAGAAATCCGCCCACACCATGTTATTGCCAAAAATAATAAGGATTTGATTCCAAATATATATTTATATGACAATTAAAAACAATTTATTGATATTAATTATTTATTTTTACTCTGTATTGCAAAATGCAGTTTTTTTTATTTTGAACATCTGACTGGCAGCAGAGGACTAGAAGCTTCTCCTACTTATGTTTCCCCACAGACATGGTGGGGAAGAGCTGGGTCATGTGACAGCTATATATCGATTAGGAAAAAGGTACTTAGATGTTTTTTCTTAATTAAAATAAGTACAGTTCCATCATCCACACACAGAAAGGGAAGGGGTAATGTAAATGAAATAGTGTGTGTTAAGTATCACTTTAAAGCCTCTTGCTCATGGGTCCATCCAGCTGCAGTGCATCCCTCCCGGTATTCTAGTGTGCCCGACAGGTGCAGGGTCCAGCCTCACTGCAGGCAGCTTGTCAAAGTCGACGGCAGTCTGGGGCTGGACTGGAATGAACTTGGCTGGTACCGGCATTTAGAGCCCTGTGGGTTAAGAGACAAAGTTTCGGAATGCAAAAGACATGTATTCCAGACCTTTGTCTCTGACCACACAAGGCCACAAAAATGTGGGGAGGGACACACTGCAGCTGGAAGGTCCCATGTACAAGAGCCTAGGACATCTTCAAATTTTACAGTGTAAACAATGTGCAAGTGAAGGTGCAAAACACAACACAGAAAAAGGAAAACCAGAAGTCTCAAGACACTAAATTATATGCAAACATTAACAATCATGCAGTTCTTTGCTGGAAATTCAGTTTGTATAAAATACAGTTTGTATAAAAATGGTTCTAAAGCCTAAACATGTTTTACCTTAAAAAATGTTTAGGCATCAACATCCCCCCTCGCCCCCTGTTTATTTACCTGAACCCTCATTTGATCCAGCGCCATGTCTGCATCTCTTCTCTCCCCTCAGTTCTGTGTCTTACTGGCTTTGCTGGGACACCATGAGCCATATTGACTCCCAGGGCTATCAATCAAAGCCAGTGACGAGGGAGTGGGGCCGCTGTCTGTGTCAATGGATGCAGCAGCGGGGCTCTAGAGCCAGCACACACAAGTGCCCCCATGGGATATGGCTTTCCATGGGGGCACTGGGCAGAGAAGAGTAAGCAGGAGCGCCGGCGGGGGGGACCCGAGAAGAGGAGGTTCCCGGCCACTCTGTGCAATTTCAACATGTAGATATGTTTGTTTGTTTTTTTGTTTTTTTTTACCTTTAGGCCGGTTCACACTGATGCGATTTCACAACTAATGCGATGCGTCAAACACTTTAAATTTGCATGTCATCCCTAAAGTCATTGTTTTCAATGACGGTCATTCACATACATGCGTTGCGATTCCTCTACAAATGCAATGCAATAAAAAAAGGGTCTTGTGCGAGTTTACTGCGTTGCGAATTTAGTCTCCATAGACATCAATGTAAATCGTTCTTGAATCGCATCAATGGTGTGCGAATTCCACCACACTACTCTCCACAAAAACCAGGAAGTACACAGGAAGTTAACACCTTTTTTTTTTCATGTCATATCATATTATGATTCCATTGGCTAGAATATAATTCGCAGCTATGTCCAACTCCTGAAGTTCGCTGTAAAATCGCAGTGAATTCGCACCTCACACAGAACAAAAAACGGAACAAATTCACAGTGCAGCAGTGTGAACCGAGCCTTACAATCAAATTTTGCTACATACATTTCTGACAATTCACACTTATGGTCCTGGTAAAAATGACTCCTATTAGTAAATATATCACGTTCCTTTATTACCGTTCCACTATAAAAAGTGTGTTTGTTCTGCATTATTCTAACCTTTATTCCCAGCATGTAATTAACAAATGTGTTTTGTTTGTTTGCCTGAATCTAGGCTACAGTGACCCAAAGGATAATGACTATTAAATTAGGTTAATGACTGATGTTGTGTGCCTCTCTGAAAATGAAAGAATTAGCTTTGCATCGTAGCCAATAATGGAGGTGAGGGACTGCCCCCCACCTGGCTCCCTTATGAGATGATCAGACAATAATTAGATAATGATGATATTTTGGGTAAGTTTCTCTAGAAAAAAAATTAAGCATTTTTCAGAAATATTCTGACACTTTTATATATTGCACACATTGATCTCTTGCTTAAAGGAAAACCCCATCTTTGTTTATAACATTTAAACAAAAGCTATACAAATTATTTTGTGACCCAGTTTTTTAAACATTCTGGATTCAATCTGCAACAGCTAAGATTTTCTAAAATTGCTGAAAAATGGCAGTCTTGCTTTCAATTAGCCGTAGCAACAATGGAAGCGTTCTGTATTTTATTCTTTTATTATCATTTTCTGTGCATGCTCTTTCAACTTATTATTGACTTACCCACTTATATGATCAACATGTACAAATACATAAGTGGTCCAAATAGTGAACTTGGTGCTGTGTCATTCAAATTAAGGTTATCACAGAAGACAAAGGGGCACTCTTTATGTCTAGAGGAAAACAGATTTCATCTCCAAATATGGAAAGGTTTCTTCACAGTAAGAGCTGTGAAAATGTGAAATAGACTCCCTCCAGAGGTGGTTCTGGCCAGCTCAGTAGATTAATTTAATAAGGCCTGGATTCTTTCCTAAATGTACAGAATATAACTGGGTACTAACATTTATAGGTAAAGTTGATCCAGGGAAAATCCGATTGCCTCTCGGGGGATCAGGAAGGATTTTACTTTCCCCTGCTGTAGCAAATTGGAGCATGCTTTGCTGGGGTTCTTTTTTGCCTTCCTCTGGATTAACTGTGGGTAAAAGATCCAGAATGTATTTTTATTTTTGTTTTTTTGGGTTGAACTAGATGGACTTGTGTCTTTTTTCAACCTGACTAACTATGTAACTATGTAACTATTACTTAGGATGTAGGAAGTGACTAATAAGCACGTGCAAGACTCTGTTGTTTGCTATTATTCTTGCAATGTACAGTATATAACTGACAATGAACTCATTGTTCTGCATGAGCAGTTGCTGATCGCATACTTTTAAAACAAAATGAATACTGTATATCAACTCCATCCTCTATATACAGTAATTAGATATCCCAATTCAGCAGTCACATAAATTAAAACCAAAATTCCAGCAAAACGTATATATATACAGCAAATTATGCAATGCCATACTTACCAACTGTCCCGAATTTCCCGGGACATTTCCAGTATTTAGACTATTTCCCGAATGTATTGCTTCCCGAGAAATGTCCAGAGAAATCCACGATTTTTCCACGATTTTCCGCCACCGTCCGCGGCGGTCTGCAGCCGGCGGAGACAATGTCTCCGCCGGCCACCATTTTTAAGCAGACCAAGAACACGGCTGGGCGGCTAGACAGAGCTCCTGTGTCGCCGCCCACCTTCCGCCCCACCCCACCCTGCCTACCCCCCGTCCCGCTTCTCTCCCACCACCCCCCGCCCCACTCCGCCCCGTTATTGTAACCACGCGGCCGGCAGAGACATACTAGAAAAAACCTGTTGTAAGGGGGGACTCCGCTGGGGAAATCTGATGTAAGGGGGGCTCTGCTGGTGACACCTGATGTAAGGGGGGGCTCCGCTGGGGAAACCTAATGTAAGGGGAGCTCCGCTGGGGAAACCTGATGTAAGGGGGGCTCCGCTGGGGACATCTGATGTAAGGGGGCTCTGCTGGGGAAACCTGATGTAAGGGGGGGCTCTGCTGGTTAAACCTGATGTAAGGGGGGCTCCGCTGGGGACATCTGATGTAAGGGGGGGCTCCGCTGGGGGAACCTGATGTAAGGGGGGGCTCCGCTGGGGAAACCTGATGTAAGGGGGGCTCCGCTGGGGAAACCTGATGTAAGGGGGGCTCCGCTGGGGAAACCTGATGTAAGGGGAGCTCTGCTGGGCAAACCTGATGTAAGGGGGGCTCCGCTGGGGAAACCTGATGTAAGGGGGGGCACCGCTGGGGACATCTGATGTAAGGGGGGCTCCACTGGGGAAACCTGATGTAAGGGGAGCTCTGCTGGGCAAACCTGATGTAAGGGGGGCTCCGCTGGGGAAACCTGATGTAAGGGGGGGCACCGCTGGGGACATCTGATGTAAGGGGGGCTCTGCTGGGGACACCTGATGTAAGGAGGGGCTCCGCTGGGGACACCTGATGTAAGGGGGGACTCCGCTGGGGACATCTGAAGTAAGGGGGGCTCCACTGGGGACACCTGATGTAAGGGGGTCTCCGCTGGGGACATCTGATGTAAGGGTGGGCACAGCTGGGGACACCTGATGTAAGGGGGCACCGCTGATGTAAGGGGGGGCTCTGCTGGTGACACCTGATGTAAAGGGGGGCTCCGCTGGTGACACCTGATGTAAGGGGGCTCCGCTGGGGACACCTGATGTAAGGGGGGGCTCCGCTGGGGACACCTGATGTAAGGGGGGGCTCCGCTGGGGACACCTGATGTAAGGGGGGGCTCCGCTGGGGACATCTAATGTAAAAGGGGCTCTGTTGGGGACATCTGATGTAAGGGGGGGCTCTGCTGGGGACATCTGATGTAAGGGGGGGCTCTGCTGGGGGCATCTGATGCAAGGACGGACTCTGCTGGGACACCTGATGCAAGGACGGACTCTGCTGGGACACCTGATGCAAGGAGGGACTCTGCTGGAGGCACCTGATGCAAGGACTGACTCTGCTGGGACACCTGATGCAAGGACGGACTCTGCTTGCTGGGACACCTAACGTGAAAACGGACTCTGCTGGGACACCAGATGCAAGGATGGACTCTGCTGGGACACCTGATGTAAGGACGGACTCTGCTGGGACACCTGATGCAAGGACGGACTTGCTGGGGGCGCCTGATGCAAGGACGGATGGCTGGTGGCAGGCGACGTGGGAGGTGACACGCTCAGGGATCCCACTGATTGGGCATTATGGTGAGCTGAATGATTTCATTTTATATTACAATGTAATAATATAAATAAGGCACTTCAATCATACTGACACCATAACAACCATGGTGCCGGAATGATTGAAGTGCAAACACCAGGTGTTTGGAGTATCTTTATCTGCTGATTGTTAAACTTTCTAGAATACACATATTTCTATTGTTGTGTAGGATCTGGGGCTGCTGTCCCTCCATCCCTCGTTCATCTCAGACGCTAACCACACCCCATTTGAGCCACGCCCATTTAAGACACGCCCACTATTTTGTGTAAACCACGCGCTGCAGTTTTACTTTTCCCCTGTGCCAAACCTACAAATGCATGCCCCGCCCCCTAATTATAGTAAGACCCCGCCTACAGCCAAGAAAGTGTCCCTAAATTTTTTTTTACAATGTTGGAAACTATGCAATGCTCTGTCCTATTACACACAGTCACTGTGAAGCATGTGAATATAAATATCAAGTGAAGTGATTCCAAGCTGGACCAATATAAAAATTATCCATACAGGCAGTCCCCGAGTTACGAACACCCGAGTTACGAATGACTCCTACTTGCGAATGGCCTCAAATGCCGGCCACTTGTGCTGCACGCTGGTCCTGGATACCTCCAGACACATCCAATACTGTAGTACTACATGTACTGCATGGCCAGAAGAGCCCCAGATAACATAACAAGCGCCCGGAACATCCCACATCCATGCACAGGCGGACATTACACTTACGAATGCAGTGTTGCGACTTACGAACAACTTCGACTTACGAACAAACCTACAGTCCCTATTGTGTTCATAACTCGGGGACTTCCTGTACTTGGAATTCATGTTTAGCACATATGTGCTGATCAGCTTTTATTCATTTATGTAAAAGCTTTATGCCAAAAAGAAAAAAAAAAGCAGTTGATGTAGCTTAATAAGTGTTAGTTGGAGTTTGCTTTAAGCTGTTAGTCACTTATGTAAAGCCTATGTAAAGCCTTATGTCAAGTAGATCTAAATCTGCTAGTCAGTCTAATGCGATCGGACTTTCCGACAACAAAACCTTGGAATTTTGTCCAAAGGGCGTTGGCTCAAACTTGTCTTGCATGCACACGGTCACACAAATGTTGGCCAACAATTACGAACGTACTAGACGTACTATGTGGTTTTTCAGCTCCTTAGCACCACCCTTTGGGCTCCTTCTGCTAATTTCATGTTAGTAGAAGTTTGGTGAGTGTTGATTCGCGCTTTTCTTTTCGCGTTTTTCATTTATCGCTTTTCATTTCGTGCTTTTCAGTTAGTTTCTGAATGGCCGTTTGTCAACCAGACATGTTGCGGAATCGGAAGAGATAACGTGTTTTTTTATTATTGGCCTTGGAGTTATTGCTTTGGCATTATTTTTTTGGTTGAATAATGATTTGATTTGGTATATTTTCTATATTTTTGGATGCATAGAATGCACTTTTTGGTTATTTTCTATTGGCAGATAGCATGTCTAATTTTATTTTTTTAATGCACAATAAAAAAATTGTGTAGAATAATACTTGGCTATGTGTTTTACTTCAAATGACAGTTTGGGAGTAGACAGTTACATTTTAAAAAATACAATGTAAAATTAACAAGGGACACCAACATAGTTGTATCTTTGTTCTTAAAAACTACGGGATAATGGTGTTGTGGTAACTTGCACAAAAAAAAAAAAAAAAACCACAATAATATTATTCTTGATATCACTACAAAAAAAAAAAAGCCTTTGAAAATTTGTTTGCAATAACTCCATCAGTATCACCAGCAAAGCAGCTTCATTATTATCCCATTAAAGAAGAAGAGAATTACGCTGCATTTGGAGATTTCATAATTTGCCACGTCACGAATGTTAATTCTCCATTACAAACGCTAGTTTACATGACCGACTGCTTCTATTTCCAAGCATGCGTGTTTGTACTTTGGACTTTTGTCCGACAGACTTGTGTACACACGATCGGAAAGTCCAACAACACACATTTGTTGGAAAATTTGAGAACATGCTAGCCAACATTTGTTGGCGGAAAGTCCGACAACAAATGTTCGATGGAGCATACACACGGTCGGATTTTCCACCAACAAGCTCACATCCAACATTTCCCATCGGAAAATCCGATCGTGTGTACCCGGCATTAGGCTGGGTTCACACATGTGCAGAGCGAATTGAAGATCCGTTTTCACAGCTAATTGACAAAGTAGTTGTTCAGTGTTTCAGGTCAGTTTTTTTATCAAGATCAGGTCAGATCAGGTTTACATCAGGATCAGATCAGGTTTTATCCTGTTCACAACTGAATGACATGTGCGATTCAGAAGCTTTCCCATAGAAGTCAATAGGCCTAAATTCGCACCTGAGCCAGACCGTACTGCTCAGAAAACTGACAGGACTCTTTTTCAATTCGCACTAAATTCACACTCCGGCTGCACCGGACATATGTGAACAGCCTCAATAGAGAGCAATATTCTTTCACATGTCACGTGAAATGGATGCGGTTCAAAACGCATCCAATTCACATATGTGTAAACCTAGCCTAACACTACCCTCTGCACTGACTGACTGTGGGGTTTATTTATTAAAGCTGGAGAGTGCAAAATCAGCCTCACTTCTGCATAGAAACCAGCTTCCAAGTAGGGATGAGCTTCGTGTTCGAGTCGAACCCATGTTCGACTCGAACATCGGCTGTTCGATCGTTCGCCGAATTGCGAACGTTATGGGCCGTTCGCGCTAAATTCGTGTGGCGCGTCACGGCCCATAATTCACTGCGGCATCGCAGTGCATTGCTGGCTGATGATTGGCCAAGCATGCACTATGACCCGCATGCTTGGCCAATCACAGCGCCGTCAGTAGAGAGAGCTGTAATTGGCCAAAGCCAGGGTGGCTTTGGCCAATTATGGCTCAGGGGATTTAGTACACACCCCACACTATATAAGGCCGCCTGCACGGCGGCCCTGTGTAGTGTGTGTTCCGGTGTGCTGAGAGATAGAGAGAGAGAGAGACAGTGTCATTTGATTTGAGTTAGATAGATTAGGCAGAACAGTCAGTCAGTTAGCTGCACTTACAGTGTATTGTGTATATATATGCATCCCAGGTGTTGCATATATATATATACACTGTATTCAGTTTAGCTAGATCCGTTCCTGTTATCTTCTATCTAGACTATTTACATTTAATGCAGTGCGTCCTGCTCACAGTGTTCAGCTAGATCCGTTCCTGCTATTTACATTTAGTGCAGTGCGTCCTGCTCACAGTGTTCAGCTAGATCCGTTCCTGTTATCTTCTAGACTGTTTACATTTAGTGCCGTGCGTCCTGCTCACAGTGTTCAGCTAGATCCGTTCCTGCAATTTACATTTAGTGCAGTGCGTCCTGCTCACAGTGTTCAGCTAGATCCGTTCCTGCTATTTACATTTAGTGCAGTGCGTCCTGCTCACAGTGTTCAGCTAGATCCGTTCCTGTTATCTTCTAGACTATTTACATTTAGTGCAGTGCGTCCTGCTCACAGTGTTCAGCTAGATCCGTTCCTGCAATTTACATTTAGTGCAGTGCGTCCTGCTCACAGTGTTCAGCTAGATCCGTTCCTGCTATTTACATTTAGTGCAGTGCGTCCTGCTCACAGTGTTCAGCTAGATCCGTTCCTGCTATTTACATTTAGTGCAGTGCGTCCTGCTCACAGTGTTCAGCTAGATCCGTTCCTGTTATTTACATTTAGTGCAGTGCGTCCTGCTCACAGTGTTCAGCTAGATCCGTTCCTGCTATTTACATTTAGTGCAGTGCGTCCTGCTCACAGTGTTCAGCTAGATCCGTTCCTGCTATTTACATATAGTGCAGTGCGTCCTGCTCACAGTGTTCAGCTAGATCCGTTCCTGCTATTTACATTTAGTGCAGTGTGTCCTGCTCACAGTGTTCAGCTAGATCCGTTCCTGTTATCTTCTAGACTATTTACATTTAGTGCAGTGCGTCCTGCTCACAGTGTTCAGCTAGATCCGTTCCTGCTATTTACATTTAGTGCAGTGCGTCCTGCTCACAGTGTTCAGCTAGAGCCGTTCCTGCTATTTACATTTAGTGCAGTGCGTCCTGCTCACAGTGTTCAGCTAGATCCGTTCCTGTTATCTTCTAGACTATTTACATTTAGTGCAGTGCGTCCTGCTCACAGTGTTCAGCTAGATCCGTTCCTGCTATTTACATTTAGTGCAGTGCGTCCTGCTCACAGTGTTCAGCTAGATCCGTTCCTGTTATCTTCTAGACTATTTACATTTAGTGCAGTGCGTCCTGCTCACAGTGTTCAGCTAGATCCGTTCCTGTTATCTTCTAGACTATTTACATTTAGTGCAGTTCGTCCTGCTCACAGTGTTCAGCTAGATCCGTTCCTGTTATCTTCTAGACTATTTACATTTAGTGCAGTGCGTCCTGCTCACAGTGTTCAGCTAGATCCGTTCCTGTTAAATTCCTACTGACAGGCAGGCTTGTCTGGTTACAGTATATAAAGCTACCTGAAGAAAATTACAGGTGTTCTATTTGATCCTATTAGTACCACGGTCAGGCAGCTAGACTATTTACATTTAGTACAGTGCGTCCTGCTCACAGTGTTCAGCTAGATCCGTTCCTGTTATCTTCCTACTGACAGGCAGGCTTGTCTGGTTACAGTATATAAAGCTACCTGAAGAAAATTACAGGTGTTCTATTTGATCCTATTAGTACCACGGTCAGGCAGCTAGACTATTTACATTTAGTACAGTGCGTCCTGCTCACAGTGTACAGCTAGATCCGTTCCTGTTATCTTCCTACTGACAGGCAGGCTTGTCTGGTTACAGTATATAAAGCTACCTGAAGAAAATTACAGGTGTTCTATTTGATCCTATTAGTACCACGGTCAGGCAGCTAGACTATTTACATTTAGTACAGTGCGTCCTGCTCACAGTGTTCAGCTAGATCCGTTCCTGTTATCTTCCTACTGACAGGCAGGCTTGTCTGGTTACAGTATATAAAGCTACTTGAAGAAAATTACAGGTGTTCTATCCCAGCTTAGTGCAGCTACAGGCCATTAGTATGTCTGGAAGGCCAAGAAGGAGAGGCAGACAGTCACAAGCCAATAAGAGAGGGCAAGCAGGCTCTGTGTCTAGTGCTGGTCGTGGAGACGGTGCATCCTCATCAGCACGTGGCCATGGGACACGCTTGGCCTTTTTTTCGGCAGCTGGCCGTGTTGAGCCGCAACATGCGGAAGACTTGGTCGAGTGGATGACCAAGCCGTCCTCATCCTCCTCATCCTCTCTCACCCATGCCCAGGGTGCTTTGTCTGGCAAAGCAGCGGCCTCTTCCCTCAGCTCAATGTCATCAGTGACTCCTTCCCTAGCTCCACCATGTCCTCATGAGGATTCCCTCGAACTGTTTGACCACAGTGTTGGGTACATGCTCCAGGAGGATGCCCAGCGTTTGGAAGGCTCTGATGACGATACTGAGCTCGATGAAGGCAGTAACATGAGCACGGACAGAGGGGGTGCCCAAGAAGGACAGCAATCTGGCAGTCATGCTCCCCCTGCTGCAGCATACTGCCAGGTTTGCTCCAGTGATGAGGAGGGAGGGGATGATGAGGTCACTGACTCAACGTGGGTGCCTGATAGGAGAGAGGAGGAGGAGGAGGAGGAGGAGGAGGAGGAGGAGGAGGCGGCGGCACATCACCAACGAGGCAGGATGCCCTCCAGGGGCCAGCCTAAGGGCAGCACATTGACTGCATCACACCCCAAAGCTCCACATGTGCAGGGCGCTGCAGTCTCTGCGCGTTATTCAAAAAGTTCTTTGGTGTGGGCCTTTTTTGAGACGAGTGCATCAGATCGCACCGCTGCTATTTGCAACATATGTCTCAAGCGTATCTCGCGTGGCCAAAACATCTCCCACTTGGGTACCACATGCTTGACCAGACATATGTTGACCTGCCATGCAGTTCGTTGGCAAGCGTATCTAAAAGACCCACACCAAAGAACAAAGAGGATCTCTCCTTGCTCCTCATCAGCTGAGATTTCCAACCCCACTAGACCTTCAGTCCTCTCTGAGACCTGCAGTGAGAGGAATGAAGGTGTAGAATTAGGTGTGTCACAGCCAAGTACTTGTGGGCAATCTGCTTTTGGTACACCGACGTCAGATTGTACCAGGCAAATTTCCCTGCCCCAGCTGCTGCACCGCCGAAAGAAGTTTGCTCCCAGCCATCCACATGCTCAGCGGTTGAATGCTAGCTTGGCAAAATTGCTAGCACTTCAACTGCTGCCTTTTCAGTTGGTAGACTCTGCCCCCTTCCGTGAGTTTGTGGAATGTGCGGTTCCTCAGTGGCAGGTACCCAAACGCCACTTTTTCTCACGGAAGGCGATTCCGGCTCTCTACCGGCATGTGGAAGGCAATGTCCATGCCTCGCTGGACAGGGCGGTCAGCGGTAAGGTGCATATTACCGCTGACTCATGGTCCAGCAGGCATGGACAGGGACGTTACCTAAGTTTCACGGCGCATTGGGTGACTCTGCTGGCAGCTGGGAAGGATGCAGGACAAGGTGCAGTAGTGTTGGAGGTTGTTCCGCCACCACGCCTCCAAAATGCTGATTGTGACACACCTCTCTCCTCCACCCCCTCCTCTTCTTCTTCCTCCATGGCCTCTTCCTCGGAACCAGCGGTGCTCCGTAGGCGTTCAAGGGGCTACGCAAGTACGCAGGCCAAAAGATGCCATGCGGTGCTTGAGCTGGTGTGCTTGGGGGACAGGAGCCACACTGGGGCAGAGGTTCTGTCAGCTCTGCAGGGGCAGGTTCAGAGGTGGTTGACGCCACGCCAACTTAAGGCAGGAATGGTGGTTTGCGACAATGGCACCAACCTCCTCTCTGCCCTCCGACAGGGACAAATGACCCATGTGCCCTGTTTGGCTCACGTCCTTAACTTGGTGGTGCAGCGGTTCTTGGGCAGGTACCCGGGCTTACAGGATGTCCTGAGGCAGGCCAGGAAAGTCTGTGTGCATTTCCGCCGGTCATATAATGCCAGTGCTCGGCTGACGGACCTCCAAAAGGAGTTTAACCTGCCCAAGAACCGCCTAATCTGTGACATGCCCACCAGGTGGAACTCAACGTTGGCCATGCTGCAGCGGCTGCACACGCAGCAGAGGGCCATCAATGAGTACCTGTGCGACTATGGCACCAGGACAGGGTCAGGGGAGCTTGGTTTTTTTTCCCCACGCCAGTGGGCCATGATCAGGGATGCATGCACTGTCCTGTCACCATTCGAGGAGGCCACGAGGATGGTGAGCAGTGACAGTGCATGCATCAGTGACACTGTCCCCCTTGTCCACCTGTTGGAGCACACGCTGCGCGGAATAATGGACAGGGCACTTGAGGCAGAACAGAGGCAGGAAGAGGAGGACTTCCTTAGCTCTCAAGGCCCCCTTTATCCAGACAGTGTTCCTGCGTGCCCGCCGATCACACAGGAAGAGGACGAGGAGGAAGAGGAGGAGGAGGAAGATTGTGTCAGTATGGAGGTGGAGCCTGGCACTCAGCATCAGCAGCAGTCTTTAAGGGATCAGTCCCAAGAAACACATGGACTTGTACGTGGCTGGGAGGAGGTGGCTGCGGACCATGTCGTTCTTAGTGACCCAGAGGACTCCGGACCGAATGCCTCAGCAAACCTACGCTGCATGGCCTCCCTGATCCTGCAAAGCCTGCGTAAGGATCCTCGTATTCGTGGTATCAAGGAGAAGGACCAATACTGGCTGGCAACCCTCCTTGATCCACGTTACAAGGGTAAGGTTGCGGACCTTATCTTGCCATCGCAGAGGGAGCAGAGGATGAAACATCTTCGGGAGGCCTTGCAGAAAGGTCTGTGCAACGCGTTCCCAGAGACTGGGAGGTTACAAACTCCTGTTTCTGGACAACGTGTTGCTGAGGCTTCGGTCAGTTAAAGAAGGAGCGGTGGAGAAGGTGGCCGTCTGACCGATGCGTTCAGACAATTTTTTGGTCCGCAGCCCCAAGGTATGATCGGTTCCAGCAACCATCGCCAGCGTCTGTTTTACATGGTGCAGGAATACCTAGGGGCAAGATCAGACTTGGACACCTTTCCCACCGAAAATCCTCTGGGTTACTGGGTCTTGAGGATGGATCACTGGCCAGAGCTTGCACAGTATGCAATTGAGCTACTGGCCTGTCCTGCATCCAGCGTTCTTTCGGAACGCACATTCAGTGCTGCTGGAGGCGTGGTAACCGATCACAGGGTGCGTCTGTCCACCGACTCGGTCGATCGGCTGACCTTCATAAAAATGAATGAGTCTTGGATCACCACCAGCTACCAAGCACCTGATGCTGATGTAACCGAATAATTTTTTTTGAAATCTCAGATCCCTTCAAAGACTGCCTATGCTGATGCTGAGTGACTATCCCTGAGTAATTATCCTCTTCCTCCTCAATCATCACGCTGATAGCTTGTAAGAACATTTTTGGTTCTGGGCGCCACCACCAGTGCCTAAGGCACAATTTTTCAGCCCCTGTTTAACAGGGGCGTGTAATTACAATTTTTGATGTAATACTTTGCAGCAGGGCTCGTTCCTGCATTCCAACTAGAGTGTCTGTGAGGGGTTGCAGTGTTGTGGCACCAGCACCAGTGCCTAAGGCCCAATTTTTCTGCCCCTGTCTAACAGGGGCGTGTAATTACAATTTTTGATGCAATACTTTGCAGCAGGGCTCGTTCCTGCGTTCCAACTAGAGTGTCTGTGAGGGGTTGCAGTGTTGTGGCACCAGCACCAGTGCCTAAGGCCCAATTTTTCTGCCCCTGTCTAACAGGGGCGTGTAATTACAATTTTTGAAGCAATACTTTGCAGCAGGGCTCGTTCCTGCGTTCCAACTAGAGTGTCTGTGAGGGGTTGCAGTGTTGTGGCACCAGCACCAGTGCCTAAGGCCCAATTTTTCTGCCCCTGTCTAACAGGGGCGTGTAATTACAATTTTTGAAGCAATACTTTGCAGCAGGGCTCGTTCCTGCGTTCCAACTAGAGTGTCTGTGAGGGGTTGCAGTGTTGTGGCACCAGCACCAGTGCCTAAGGCCTAATTTTTCAGCTCCTGTTCAACAGGGGCATGTAATTACAATTCTTGATCTAATATTTCACAGCAGGGCCCTGTGAGGGCTTACAGTGTTGTGGCCACAGCAACACCTAAGGCCCAAATTTCTGCTGAGTATATAGGGCAGGACCCTACTTTCAAACATCTAACTTACAAACGACTCCTACTTGCAAACGGAAGGAGACAACAGGAAGTGAGATGAAATCTACCCCTAGGAAGGGAAATTCTCTCCTGTAAGAGTTAATATGGGAAAACAATTTCTCCTTTCCACTGATGCTTTCCAATCCTTGTTCCACAAAAAAACCCAAATTTTCAAAAAACATTTTTCATTGGGACAAAAAAGTGAGGTGAAATCTTCTGAAGAGGAGGAAAGACAGCAAAACAAATGTCACAGGGGTGATAACCCTTCCCTATGTTTTCCAAAAAGCTTAGAAAAGATTTTTTGGCTGGAGCTAAACACGTTAAAAATGTTCAAAATTACAAACAGATTCTACTTAACAACAAACCTACAGTCCCTGTCTTGTTTGCACCCCCTGTATACTGCTGTTCAGAGTATATAGGGCCTGGTGGCCCCACACCTTTCCTTATTTTAATTTGGGTGCGGGGTTCCCCTTAATATCCATACAAGACCCAAAGGGCCTGGTAATGGACTGGGGGGTACCCATGCCGTTTGTCTCACTGATTTTCATCCATATTGCCATGACCCGACATGACATTAAACCCGCAAGCAGTTTTAAATGAGATTTTTTCCTTTAAAAATGACATTTGGTGCAGGGACTGTTCTAAACATGGGAAACACGCGTCACTTTACAGGCATACTATAGACACCCCCCAGGTACGATATTTAAAGGAATATTTCACTTTTTTTTTTTTTACTTTAAGCATCATTAAAATCACTGCTCCCGAAAAAACGGCCGTTTTTAAAAGTTTTTTTTGCATTGATACATGTCCCCTGGGGTAGGACCCGGGTCCCCAAACCCTTTTTAGGACAATACCATGCAAATTAGCCTTTAAAATGAGCACTTTTGATTTCGAACGTTCGAGTCCCATAGACGTCAATGGGGTTCTAACGTTCGTGCGAACTTTCGGTCCGTTCGCGGGTTCTGGTGCGAACCGAACCGGGGGGGTGTTCGGCTCATCCCTACTTCCAGGTTTTATAGCCAAAGCTTAATTTAACAAGCTGAGGTTAAAAGCTGATTGGCTGCCACGCACCAGATTCTGAGTGCACTGGCTTTAGTAAATCTATCCCAATGCTGATCTAGCACCCTGGGGTTTAGTCAGGGAGCTCCTCACAAATTTACTTGCCAGGAGTTGTTATCCTGGTTGATTGATAGAGATCCACGGATTTCTCTCTAAGTTTGGCCTTGTTGCACTTTTCTCTTCTACCACTAGGTGGCCTGGTACTTGGTGGACTAGATATGAGAAGGGCAGCCCAAGGTCAGGTTATGGGTATATGGGGTGTCTCGGCCAATGGGCAGGGGTTTTCTTGAATCCCTTGCCCTGCTGGGAGCACCTATATATATGAGTGAAGCGGGTGATCTACGTTCTGTGGCACCTGGACAGCTGTCTGGGTGGACGTGTGTCATACGCCCCAGGCTGCTAGGCCGGAGACTGGGTCTATCCTGGGGGCATCTGACTGCCGGGCTGTGTGAGGGCCTATCCAGAAGTGAGAGAGCAGCGCAGGGTTGGGATTGCGGCTTGCAATCCAACCAAAAGTGACGGCTGGCCGAGAACCTGTCTTGGTCGGAGGTAGAAGGGGAGCTGTCGCCACTAAGGGACCGACCACCTTTACCAGGGTCCACAGTGAGTAACTGAAGCAAGTCAGGGTCCCAGCCAGTGGAGGTGAAGCTTGCAGAGCAGCCTTGTGTATCAAACCAGGGACCGAGCCGGTTAGCAGGGGTGAAGCTTGAGAAGTACTGGAGTGCCAAGCTAGAGACCCAGCAGGGAAGCATGGGTGACGCTTGAGGGAGTTACCACCGCAAAGATTGGAGGAGCTCAAGGGATTCAGAGTCAGTGGATCAGTGGGTCTAGTGACAGACCAGGAGCTCAGTTTTGAAGAACTACAAGAAGCAGTTGTAGTGAAGCTGAAGGAACTGTTATGTTTGAGTTAGGAACTGTTAAAGACTGTTGCCATAGGAGACAGCAATCCTGCATTTGCAGATGTGGCGCCTTGCTGGGGCCTTTCCCTGCACGGCTATCTTCCTATTGAAGTCTTGGAGTCTGCCAATTGAATCTACA
Source organism: Aquarana catesbeiana (assembly GCF_042186555.1). Lineage (NCBI taxonomy): Eukaryota > Metazoa > Chordata > Amphibia > Anura > Ranidae > Aquarana > Aquarana catesbeiana. Next base: position 562,312,664 of record NC_133328.1, read on the forward strand.
ACTGCTTAAGGGTGTCCTGGCCCTAATCCCTCTTTCTCCCAAAAATACAAAAAGGACTGTTAAGAGAAATAAAACATTTTTTACATCCAAGAAGTGTCTGGCGCCCAATGACTTTCAACATCTTTGCACCCACTATGCCTCACAACCCATTACATATTGAAGGATGTCAGCTATCTTTGGCCTTAGAGGTCCTCATTGGACTGGAAGAGGCTAAAGATTGCCTGACATTGCAGTGCAATCTGGGCCGGTACGCTGCGATAAAATGCAGCATGGCTGGGCTGCGTTGCAATGACAAACGTTTCACCATGCAGTAGAACATCTGTCATGGCACATACTGTAGTGTAAATTGGTCCTTAGTATGTATTTATTGATTCTACAACTTCCTTGCTACATCTGGTGTGACACTGGGTTCTGTATTGGGGTTCCACCACATTTCAACATATACCATACCCCCATGGCAAGACGAATTGTTTGCTTTGGCTTTAGATACCAATGGAATGCCATCCCTGAAGATATGCACCCTGCCAGGAACTCTGTTATATTCTCTAGACATCTGTTATCTCAGTCATTTGACATACATACTCCAAACATGTACCTGCTCCATCTAGACCTCTGACATGCTTATACTGTAGGTCCTTTCTCATAACACTATTTTCTTCTGATTACTATTTACTTCCATGTACCTTATTTACTTATTATTTACAGTTTATTAGTAATATCTGCTAACATAGGCTGCTCTATGTATTTTAAACTCTGTTGACATATACATAGGAGTTGCATGAAGAGTTTATTCTACGTTAATGAGCTTAGGTAAAGTTGTGCTTCTGACATATATCAAGTTATCTATGGCTCACACTTCACCCTCAAGATTTCCTATGCATTTTGCATAATCCTTCCGTGTAAGTGAACCTTTAGTCAGAAAATGATGTCCTGCTAGATCACTTGAGGCTGGCCCCTTTTGCAGGTATAACTATGTAAAACATTAAAAATAAGTGTCTATACTGTGTAAAATCCAGTAATACATTGTCTCACCCTGCTCTGCACATGCTCAGTTGCTCTCCATTTTTAGGCATTTTTAGGCACTGTAGAGGCCAATCTGCTGATAGCCTTAAAGTGGAATTAAACCCTCCTATTCTTTACAGCCAACGGAGCTTCTTCTGTTTAACCTGCAACTGCCATGATGGTGCACATGTGATCGTTATGACACCAGCCATTTGATGGTTGGACAGTTTGGTTGAGGAAACACGCAAATGTGACAGTTATCAATCCCCGCATTCCAGGAATATAACTGTTTTTTTTTAAAAAAGGGAAATTGATGGGTTTAGTTCAGCTTTATTATTTACTGCTGTTCAGAGGCTCTGGGCTTCAGCAAAATGGCAGCCTCCAGCAAGAAAAAACAGCAACAATGCTTAAGGCAATTTACAGCACACAGTAATTTTGGTAGCATAATTATTAATGTAGAATGTATATTCCTTGCTAAAAGCATTTATCAAGTTGTTATAGGTAAAGTTCTGCTTTAAGTAGATGATTGTAAGCTCTAGTATACAGAGCCTCTTGTCTCTCATATTTTGTATTGTTACCGATGTATGTATGTATACTGTATACCCTATTATAAAATGTTAATGCCACTATAAGTAAAAGTAGTTAATAATTAATTGCCCTGATCAATATGGACTGTCCCTACTTTAGACACTTCAGAACTAAGATGTACTAGTAGGGATTTTTTTGTCTTAGGTTAGCCATAGACTGGAAGATGTTTTACCAAGAAGGACAGTTGGTGAAAGATTTGCCCATTACTCACTCACACACTGCTATGATCTGCTAATAATTACCCGCCTTGGCCAATGCTGTTTTCAGTGACATGGTGAGGACAAAGCTACGTCAGTAATATGGCTTTGTTTATCAGCAAGCTCATATCACACAGTGTCGGGTTGTCACAGCTAATGGCTAAATCTGTAAATTTGCTGCAAAATCCTGTTCAGCAAAATCAGCCACGCATCCCTATGGAGGAAAAATAACAATTGGCAAATGACCCCAAATGAGAAGAAGAAAGTCGTGGAGCCTACTTCCCTGTTATGCCAAGGGTTGGCTGCACAAAAAATCCAAAATACGCTTCTTTTGCCCAAAGCCCTACTTTTATTTAAAGTAGTGCGCAAGTGCCAACATGTTCTGTGGCTTAACAGCATGGCATGACCTACATACAAGTGTAGAAAATGCCTCAATGACCTCTTGTTAGCAGAACATCACATCAAGATCAGCTCTGCTGAGTGTGCAAGCAGGGGAAATGAATATAACATAACTCTAATGAAATCCTTTTAGACAAAACTCTCATATGTGAGAACTGCATGCATATACTGTAGGTCTTCATTTAAATTATAGGCAAACAATTTAATGCTTTCCACATCTCGAGCTACAATACAAAATCCATACCTTGTATGAAGAAATCTTATATAACCAGAGATCCCCCCTGCTTCATAAATTGCATCAGATAGGACAGTACCCTTAAACCACAAGGTTTCCAGCCAAAGGCTTTGATTAGAACCTTGGTCTAGTATGACATGGGGAAGGGGGAATAGTGGTCCCCTATGGATTTCTCAGGTTCTTGTAATCATTTGGAAGGTAAATTCTAGATAGCACTATATGAGCATTGCATAGAACGCCCTCTTTGCTTGCAAATATTAGGCAGTGTATAGCCACCCTTAACTCCCTTAAGCCACCCTTAACACCCTTAAGCCACCCTCGGAAGGGAATTGTCGTTCGACGGCCTGTTGTCTGAAATTCTTACCGTTAGTATGCTCCTTTCGACATCCGATTTTCATTTTTCGTAAGACAAAAGCTGGATGAGCAGACTAGTAAATTTTTGACGAACGACAGCTCAACATCCGATCTTCGGATGGTCAGTACAGAAATTGCCACACAAAAGTCAAAAGTACAAACACGCATGATCGGAATGAAGGAACGACCCGGAAGGGTTCGGTCTTGTAAACTACCATTCGTAATGGAGAATTAACATTTGTGATGCAGCAATTGATGAAATGTCGAAATGCAGCGCATATTCTCATCTTCTTTAATGGGATAATAATGAAGCTGCTTTGCTGGTGATACTGATGTAGTTATGACAAACGTATTTTAAAAGGCATTTGTTTTGTAGTGATATAAATAATATTAATATTATGGTTGTTGTTTGATTTTTTTGGGGAAGTTACCACAACACCATTATCCCTGAGTTTTAAGATCAAAGATACAACTATGTGTCCCTTGTTAATTTTCCATTGTGTTGTTTTTAATGTACCTGCCTACTCCCAAACTGTCATTTGAAGATCAGGAACGATCTGAAAATCGCGAATCGATGCTCACCAAACTTCTACTAACACAAAATTAGCAGAAGGGCCCCAGAAGGGTGGCACTTGAGAAATGAAATTCCTCTTTATACTCTCGTAGTACGTCACTACATTCGTGTTTGTCGAACGACAATTTGCGTATAGTATGCTAGTATGATAGTATGCTAGACAAAATGCTAGTATGATAGTATGCTAGACAAAATCCTGCACACGCGCTTTTGACAAAAATCATATGCTCAGTCGTATGACAATCGAACCGTGTGTACGAAGCTTTAGACCCCATACACACTATACAACTTTTGTTGTCTGATTTCCTTTAGATTTACCAAAACCATGTAGTGCAAGAGCCTGCCTGATTGCATACAAATTGAAACTCTTAAGGTTTGACCTCATATTATGGTTTTGGTAAATCTAAAGGAAGAAAATCGAAAAAAAATTGTATAGTGTATATCCAGCTTTATTGTTTGTTAGTGTATTGGGGTAATGAGAAAGGTCTTTGGGCACCTTCAGTCCGGATTTATATTAAATACAAATTGTGGTTTACCAGCTCTTCTTTATTTCTCTAGTAAAAGGGATGATGAAAAAAAAATAATAATAATGCATTGTGTATAGGACCAAGCTCCTCGCCCATGTGAAATAATGTTAATATCTTGAAATTGGATATTACCATGAAAATTCAAATGGTTCCACCATCATAATAATGTCTCTTCTTTTCAGTTCTTTAGAATAATTCCCACTGTCAGCTCAGTGCCATATTATTGTAATGACTGTATAGCCTGCGCCTCGGGATCTTACGATTATTATCAGATCAGTGGAGCAGCCATGTAAATATTTATATATTATACAACAATTATTCTAATTTTGTCAAAGCTTCTACTAGAGTGTCTTGAATATTGCTAAAAAAATACATTTCACTTAATGTAATAAGTCACATTGTAAATTCTATAAATAAAATATCTAATGCAGTGCTGGCACAATGTTTAGAGGCAAATATTGAATTTCTAACGTTTTAACCCTTTAAAAAAAGTAGAACTATGGTATGTTGTTGTTTGGTGGCTATGCAGATGTAGCACCCTTCTAGGTAGGTGCTAGAGTGAGTGTATATAGTTTTTGGTTTCTCTGCTTAACAGGGAGACAGCTAGACAAATGTATGTGCTATCTGCTTAAAAGAGAGCTGCGATGGTTTAGAGAGGTCTGTTCAGTGTGCTCTGGTGCTGCTCATGCTAACTTGATGTTTCACAGTAATCCAAAAGCAATGGAGTATATTGGACAGTGGGTGGAAACCTGGCAGATGAGAGCATGGATGTCTGTACAGCACTGGCCAATTAGAAGTACCTGTATTTATATCTGAAGAGCACATGGGCTCAGAGTCCAGTCTTCCTCTGCAAAGAGAGAGGTCCAGGTGGGGAGAAGGGTGGTCGACCTGAGGGCATGAAACACTGAAGCTGCAACCCATGGTACTCTTGCACTCTGACTGAGGGAGGAGGTCCATGGATCCTGTCTGGTATCACGGAGGAAGGTCAGGGCCTTGTGAGTACAGACCCTCTAAAGGGATCATAGAGACAGTTGTTGCTAAAATCCCCCTCTTGGTGCTGGAAGTCAGCATATTGGGTGCAAGGGGACACTGGCTAGTGTCTTTAACCTCCCTGGCGGTTTTCCCGAGTGTGGCTCGGGGTTAAATTTCAGTACAATTAGCGGTAACCCCAAGCCACACTCAGGATTGCATTGCAGGATCCTGGTGCGGTATACTTACCTTGTTCCCAGGATCCTGCGATATCCCCCCACTGTGTCTGCGGGCTCTGTCCTCCGCCCAAAGCCCCTGTGTGCCAGGCTCCGTTCCCTGCAAGCGTCGCAACGCACGGGGGCAGAGCCCGGAAGGCAAATTCAAAAATTGTAAAAATCATAACACATACAGTATACTGTAATCTTACAGATTACATTACTGTATGAAATCATTTCACATCCCTTTTGTCCCCAGTGCTTTGTCCAGTGCCCTGCGTGCAGTTTTATAATATAGTATTTATCAGCGTATAACACGCACTTTTTTCCCCTGAAAATCAGGGGAAAATCGTGGGTGCGTGTTATACGCCGATTCCCCACCGATTGTAAGCTTTTAGGCCGCTCTCAGCGGCTTTTAGCTTTTCTTGGCGGCTTTGAAAATGGCGCCGCCATTCTCGGCCGCTTTCGGCCATTCTCGGCGGCTCTCGCCTGCCTTCGGCCATTCTCGGCGGCTCTCGGCCGCTTTCGGCAATTCTCGGCAGCTCTCGCCCATTCTCGACGGCTTTCGGCCGCTTTCGGACATTCTTGGTGCCTCTCGCAGTCCAGCGGGAGCCGGCGAAAGCCAAGTGCGTTCGAGAGCGGACGGGAGCCGCCGAGAATGGCCTAAAGTGGCTGAGAGCCGCCGAGAATGGCCGAAAGCGGCGCCATTTTCAAAGATGCACAGACTACAGATGGACACTAACAAGGCTGCAATGGGGACAGGGCTGCAATGGGGGACAAGGCTGCAATGGGGGACAAGGCTGCAATGGGGACAAGGCTGCAATGGGGACAAGGCTGCAATGGGGGACAAGGCTGCAATGGGGGACAAGGCTGCAATGGGGGACAAGGCTGCAATGGGGGACAAGGCTGCAATGGGGGACAAGGCTGCAATGGGGACAAGGCTGCAATGGGGACAAGGCTGCAATGGGGGACAAGGCTGCAATGGGGGACAAGGCTGCAATGGGGGACAAGGCTGCAATGGGGACAAGGCTGCAATGGGGGACAAGGCTGCAATCAGGGACAACACTACAGATGGACACTGACAAGGCTGCAGATGGACACTGATGAGGCTGCATTGATGGGCATTTAAATGTAAGTTTTTTTCCTTAAACTTTCCTCCTAAAAGTTTTTTTCCTTAAAATTCCCTCCTAAACTTGGGGTGCGTGTAATACGCCGGCGCGTGTTATACGCCGATAAATACGGTATATACTGTTCTTTCTGCCTGGAAACTTGAGATTGTCCATAGCAACCAAAAAGTGTCCTTTTACGTCAAAAGTGGTTTTAGACCAGCTAGAAAACAACGATATTAAATTAGAACACTTGCAGAATTGAGCGATAGTGAATCATGGGGAAATACATTTTATTATTATTATATTATTATTTTTTATAATTATTTATATTTATTATATTATAAAATAGAATTAGAATTACAAGCCTACAATATAAAATGCCAAATTTCTAAGCAAAATAATTGTACCGCTTTGAGATGCAAAAATCTGACATAATCATACCGCCAGGGAGGTTAAGAAGCAAAGTCCATTAAATTTCTTCTGCTACAAAGGGATTTGCTTAATTCTGTACAGCCTACTGCATAGTGCTACTGACAGTCTCCTACACAGTTCTATTAAGAAGTTGTCCTTACTTGTGAATAGTTAATTTAGTGTATCCTATTAATTCCCTTCTCCTGTCCAAGTTCTCCAAACAAAACATAAAAACACATCCCCTAGACTGGTTATTGGAGACAATGAGGGGAAGAGCATGTAACTGGCTGTGGATTAATCAGTGGGAGACCTGGGCACAAAAATGCAAGCGCCTCCTGTGGGGGTAGAGCTACACAAGATACAGGTACTGTATGTTTAGTATAATATGACAATTTCAGAAATGAGGGGGATTTACTAAAACTGGAGTGTGCAAAATCAGGTGCAGCTCTGTACAGAATAAGCTTCCATGTTTTATTGAGAAAGCTTAATTGAATAAGCTGAAGTTAGAAGCTGATTGGCTACCATGCACAGCTGTGCGAGATCCATAGTGCTCCGGTTTTAGTAAATTAACCCCATTGTGTATTATCACAAAAATCATTTTAAATTATGAATATAAATGTATAGTACCTAAACAGGGCCCACGTCCATATTATCGCAACACTGTACTGATTTGGGAGACCAGAAAGATCCTTTTAACTGAGCATTTTTGCCTTTAAAGGGCATCTGCCAGTATAGAAGCATCAGGGCTTTTTTTTTGCATAATTCAGCTCAAAAAAGCCTAAAATGTGCTTTCTATGGTTATGAGGGTCTGTAGACAAATATTCTACTGCTTTCCCCCCTGTAGGCACAGTTGGGAAGCAACATTTTTGTTATGAGTTATGAAATGTATAATTAATATATTAGTGAAGGGTAAGTTGTAATTAGTTCCCATTAGGGAGATTTTCCCTAAGGTCTTGTGTGGTCACGGGGGTTGCATATGAGCAGAATCACAGATACACAGATAGAGACACAGGTAGCAAAAAAGTATTTTTAGTAGACTGGTAGAAGGCTCAGAATCTGTATCAAGTTTGTACTTCTGTCTGTGTGACCATGGAAAAGATTCTGCTGAATTCTTGACAAATCACCAATACAGAAAGTGAAGTCCACCCAGCAAGGATATAAACAACAACAGTATACAGAATTTATTACCCTTTAGCACTCTACCGAAAAATAAAACCAATTAGTCAACCTTTAATGCTATCCAGGTAACATTATAGCTGTGCTTAGGTCAGAAAGTCAACTCATTCTGCCTTACACTTAGTGATTATCCATTGCAGACTGATTTAGCAAGGATCTCTCAGGAGTTCTGTGATAGATTTTAGTCTTTTTGTTGCTAGCTCTGTCCAACCTTCCTGTAGGACCTGCAGTCATAGTGATTCAAAAGAAATTCCAGGTGTTGATATTTAATACATAGTTACATTGGTACAGCTTAGACCAATGTAACTATGTGTAGCCCCCTGTTCCCAAAAATGGGCCTAGAGTGTACATTTAGTTTTGGCTGAGCTGTAACCTGCTCAGATTGATTGTACATATTTGGTTCTGTTCTAAACTTGACTGTGTTGTGCATTTCCCACTGTTGCCAGTAGGTGTCACTGATACCACAGGACAGTGTGAAAATAACAACTAGGTTGAGCTGTAATGAATATTCTTTAAACAGCCCAGTAGGAGGTTCCTACCCGCTGTGTGTTCTGGGAAGGGGTATTTGTTGGACAGAGGCCATGGGCTCTAATCAGTTCTTACCTCGTGGCCCTCCATGCCTAATTTTATTTGTTTTCTTTATTTAATGCACAATAAAAAAAAAAGTGTAGAATAACACTTGGCTATGTGTTTTACTTCAAATGACAGTTTGGGAGTAGGCAGTTACATTTCAAAAAATACAATGTAAAATTGACAAGGGACACCAACATAGTTGTATCTTTGATCTTGAAAACTACGGGATAATGGTGTTGTGGTAACTTTTTTTTGTGGTAAAAAGCCTTTGAAAATTAGTTTGCAATAACTCGATCAGTATCCCCAGCAAAGCAGCCTCATTATTATCCCATTAAAGAAGAAGAGAATTGTGCGCTGCCTTTGGAGATTTCATAATTAGTTAACGCTCCATTACGACTGCTAGTTTACAAGACCATCCACTTCTGCTTCTGAGCATGCGTGTTTGTACTTTGGACTTTTGTCCGACAGACCTGTGTACACACAATCGGAAAATCCGACAACACACATTTGTTGGTGGAAAATTTGAAGACATGCTAGCCAACATTTGTTGGCGGAAAGTCCAACAACAATTGTCCGATGGAGCATATACACGGTCGGATTTTCCGCCAAAAACAGCCTGACATCCAACATTTCCCGTCGGAAAATCCAATCGTGTGTATAGGGCTTTAGAAAACCTGCCAAATAACTAAGGACTTGACAGCGCTCTCATAAATATACCCACATAAAGTGTATAATCAAAAAGTGTCCAAGACAAAGTTTTTTTTTTAATGAATACAAATTAAATGGCCATATAACATGACATTATGGACATTTAATTTGGATTCATTAAAAACAAAACAAAACAAAACAAAAAAAAAAGTTTAGTTTTTGATACTTTTTGATTATACACTTTATTTGGATATATTTTTTTGAGAGCCCGGCCAATTCCTTCATTTTTAGCCAGGATTTTCTCAGCATTTTAGACTTAGTTTAAGTCTGATGATGAGTACCTCTCATTATTTTATTTTATTTCACTTTATTTTATTTATTCATTTATTGAACTCACTTTTTTTTGGTTGGGCATTTAAGACACTGCTTCTGTTGCCCAGTTGTGAGAATATAATTTACACCTTTTGGACAAGAGCATTGTCAGACTGGGAGGGAGTGTTGGATGTACTAGCAGATTTAGATACATTAACAAATTGAAGCCAAATTCCAGCTAACACTTTATAAGCCGTTACAGCAAATCATTTTTTACCTTTTAAAATAAAAGTTTTGCATAAATAAATAAAGGCTGATCATTGTAAGCACGCCTGCTAGTATTAAATGTTTTTTTTCTCAATCTTGTAACTGATACCTCTGCTGGACAGCCTGTTCTGTTGAAAGACTTACTGGCTAGCTCAGGTGAACATAGTAAAAAGGCCTAAAAAAGAAAAACAATATCGCCATCACATCTAAGAATTAGTAAGCTGCAATATAATAAATGTGGAAGTGAGCGGTCTGCATGCATCTTCTTACAATATACTCACTTACTTATTTCACAATGGTAATTCTTTGCTGGCCTTAGATTCCACTATTCCACCTTTTAATTAATTTACTTATCCGACATTATGTTTGATATACAAGGTCAGGCAGTCCACTAAAAAACACTAGGTATTTCAGGCTATACTAGATTTATGCCACTATGGTCCAATAGAACATTTCCAGAAATTCTACAACTGGAAGGATTTTCCATATTGGAGCGTGCAGGGATTACTACCCTAAAACAAGTATACTCCGATGGGTCTTGAAACCTATCAACAACTTGGTATTGAATATAACCTAGACCAAAAATGTTTTTTTCAATATGTGCAATTAAGACATGCTTTGAAGATTCAAGGTTTGGCCTCAACAGTCTCTTTCTCCTCTGTTCCTATTTTGGACAGTATAGCCAGAGCAGACACTACGAAGGGCCTTATTACTAAGGCCTATACACAATTATTATCTGAAATGCTCTCTGGTGTTACTGTTCCATGTAGGCAAAGATGAGAGGCAGAGATCGATGTAATTCAACTTTTTATTCAGTCTAAAGAGTATTGTACCTGGGAGTTGTTATACAGGGTAGGCAGGAGAGAAAACTCTGACTGTGGAGGATTCGCTCAATCACCTGGCTTCTTTATGCACCTCCTCTGGAAATGTGCAGAGCTATTTCGGTACTGGCAGGAAGTGCTGGACTTGCTAAACTCCGTATATAATATCAAGTTGATTCTACACCCTGTTTTATGTCTCTTTTTTTATGTAAACCCTAATACCATGGACCGTCATCAGTTAGTGGCTATCATGAGATCTCTTTTTATAGCACGTAAGTTGATAGCTTCTCACTGGATTTCACCCAATCCTACTACCTTGCGGGACTGGATTCAGGAAGTTTGAAAGGATTTGGAAAAAACGGATTGATTCATCATGTTCTAATTTTAATTGAAATCCTTGAAAGACATAGGGGGTAAGTGTTTTTTTTTATTCTTATACTAGATTTATTTACTAGTATAATACTATTTCTGAACACTTCTGAATATTCCTGAACATTTCTGAAGATTTCTATATATCTATGAATAGCTTTAGGAATATCTATAAATATCATGGGAAAACAAGATGTGGCTGTTTAGAATAATGTTTTGACCTTGATTTTTGTTGTTTAATTGTTACAAAATTTTCAAAAATAATATAATAAATGTTTGCTTTGGGTTACTACTTTAAAGCTAAGTGCCACTTTTACTTGTATGTGGGAGATTCTGCTTCCAGTCCCCTGAGATGCCACCACCTATACACCCATTGATCTTGATCTTAAGGGCTTGATCTTTAGTTTAGACTTCCTGACTTCACTTTGTATCCGATGAACTCTGAGGAGGCATCATGCTTCTAATAGACTTCCAATCATCACAGATTGTGGAAACAGTTGCATTTCATTTGGAAATCAAGGTCCCAGAGTCTGGAGGAAGAGTGGAGAGGCACAGAATCAAAGTTGCAGGAGGCCCAGTGTGAGGTTTCCACAGTCAAGGATGATTTGGGGAGCCATGTCATCTGCTGGTGTTGGTTCACTGTGTTTTATCAAGTCCAAAGTCAGCACAACCCTCTGCCTGGAAATTCTAGAGCACTTCATGCTTCCCTTTGCTTTCCCATTTTGGAGATGCTCATTTCATTTTCCAGCAGGACTTGGCACCTGCCCACAGCAAACTCGGCTGACCTAAACCCCATAGAGAATCTGTGGGGTATTGTCAAGAGGAAGATGAGAAACACCTCAGCAGTGCCACAGGCTGATTGCCTCCATGCCGTGCCGCATTGATGCAGTAATTAATGCAAAAGGAGCCCCGACCAAGTCTTGAGTGCATATTATACTGTACATGGACATACTTTTCAGTAAGCCAACATATCTGTATTAAAAATCCTTTTTTTTATTGGTCCTTTGTAATATTCAGATTTTCTGAGATACTGAATTTTGGGTTTTCACTAGCAGTAAGCCATAATCATCATAATTAAAAGAAATAAATGGTTGAAATGTATCACTCTGTGTGTGATGAATCTATATAAACTATATGATTTTCACTTTTTTAATTTAATTACTGAAATAAATTAACTATTTGATGATATTCAAATTTTATGAGATGCACCTGTATATATGTAAGAATGCTGCATCTTTATTTTAAAGCTGTGATGTTGGCACCTCTCATTGTCAGCTGCATTCTATTTGGTGTACGCAGTAATACAATTCTGGCTCCATCTGGTGGCTAGGAGGAAATGAGGGCTCTAATTTCACCAGGACACTGGAATTTAATGCTAACATATTGCATGGGGGCTGCTAGCTGTCCTCACCTGCCCCTAATGATTGTCTGTTATCGCCATTTAATCTTCATTTGAGCTTATTAAAATTTTAACCATATGAATATTCATAGTGGAATTAGCAGTGGAGGCTGGCAGCAAAGACTTGCTATCAAGGAGAAAATTGGCAAATATATCATGTCCTGCTATTGGTTCATTATACTGTGTGTGTGTGTGTGTATAATATATATATATATATATATATATATATATATATATATATATATACACACACACTATATCACAAAAGTGAGTACACCCCTCACATTTACGTGAATATTTTATTCTATCTTTTCATCAGTGGCGGCCCGTGCATCGTGGGCGCATGGGTGCCGCCCCCCCATCCATGCCACGCCCTTTCCTATCCATGCGCCCAGCCCCTTTCAGGACGCTGGACGCATGGACTCCTATGGTGGGGGTGGGAGGGGGTGTTTTTTTTGAAGCACCTGATTAGAGCTAGAGGCTCTAATAGGCTTCAAAATAGGGTGGGCTCGGGACGCAGAGAATGCGTCCTGATCCCACCCAATTGTGTGACAATAGCGAATGAGTTTTCGCTATTTTCACACTACAGTGCCTCCCCGACAATCAGGAGGCAGGTCAGTGAGACCTGTTTCCCAATTGGCCAAAGCACCAGGCAGTCCTATTGGATGCCCAGCACTTAGGAAGAGTGGTCATGCAGAGGAGCAGAGGAGACCCACGCTGGAGGAATGGACACCTCCGCCACCATTGCTGCCTGCTGCCCGCACTCTGGAGGAGGCACAGGAGGAGAGGACACCACAGTTACAGTAAGTGAAGGGCCGGACCTCCCGCGCGCGGGGGGTTGCCTTCAGTGTACCACGAGCCGAGGGGGCTGTCAGTACTGCGAGCCCCCGGCCGCACCTGTCCAACCAAGGCCTCTGTGCTGTTACCAGGTGAGCTGATCTCTGCACAGGAACAGGGAGCATATCCATCCAGACAGGAGAGGTTGATTCCAAGCTGCCAGGATGGGATAACATGAGCATGATGACAGGTGACAGGAGCAATCTGATCGGCACACCACTCATCTCATCCAGAGTGTTCAGCCACACAGGGCTGGTTGGATCATACAACCACATTACTGCCAGTGCCAACCAATTGCCTGCTCTGAGTTTGATCACCATATCAGTACAAGTGCCAACCAATTGTTTGTTCTGAGTCTGATCATAGAACCATACCACTGTCAGTGCAAACCAACTGTCTTTTCTAAGTCTGATCACCAGAGCTGTATACCCTGATCTGTAATGCTGCGCTATATATCATGATCTGTGAGGCTGCACTATATACCATGATCTGTGAGGCTGCGCTATATATCATGATCTGTGAGGCTGCACTATATACCATGACCTGTGAGGCTGCACTATATACCATGATCTGTAATGGTGAGCTGTATAACCTGATCTGTGAGGCTGCACTATTTACCATGACCTGTGAGGCTGCGTTATATACCATGATCTGTAATGCTGAGCTGTATACCATGATCTGTGAGGCTGAGCTATATACCATGATCTGTGAGGCTGAGCTATATACCAAGATCTGTGAGGCTCAGCTATATACTCTGTCCTGTGATGCTGAGCTACATACTCTGTCCAGTGATGCTGAGCTACATACCCTGATCTTTGAGGCTGAGCTACAGTGGGGATGGAAAGTATTCAGACCCCCTTAAATTTTTAACTCTTTGTTATATTGCAGCCATTTGCTAAAATCATTTAAGTTCATTTTTTTCCTCATTAATGCACACACAGCAGCTCATATTGACAGAGAAGGTTTGACCATTTTTCCAGAAGCGCATTGTAAGGTCAGGCACTGATGTTGGATGAGAAGGCGTGGTTCGCAGTCTCCGTTTTAATTTATCCCAAAGGTTCTCTATCGTGTGGAGGTCAGGACTCTGTGCAGGCCAGTCAAGTTCCTCCACCCCAAACCCACTCATCCATGTCTTTATAGACCTTGCTTTGTTCAATGGTGCGCAGTCATGTTGGAACAGGAAGGGGCCATCCCCAAACTGTTCCCACAAAGTTGGGAGCATGAAATTGTTCAAAACGTCTATGCTGACACCTTAAGAGTTCCCTTCACTGGAACTAAGGGGCCAAGCCCAACCCCTGATGAACAACTCCACACCATAATCCCCCCTCAACCAAATGATTTGGACCAGTGCACAAAGAAAGGTCCATAAAGACATGGATGAGCAAGTTTAGGGTGGAGGAACTTGACTGGCCTGCACAGAGTCCTGACCTCAACCCGATAGAACACCTCGAATAAGAGTGGAGACTGTGTGCCAGGACTTCTCATCCATAGACACACTCCTAAACCTTGTGGACAGCCTTACCAGAATACTGAGCAAAGGGTCTGAATACTTAGGACCATGTGATATTTCAGTTTTTCTTTTTTAATAAATCTGCAAAAATGTCAACAATTCTGTATTTTTCTGTCAATATGGGGTGCTGTGTGTACATTAATGTGGAAAAAAATTAACTTAAATGATTTTAGCAAATGGCTGCAATATAACAAAGAGTGGAAAATTGAAGGGGGTCTGAATACTTTCCGTCCCCACTGTATATACCCTGATCTGTGAGGCTGTGAGCTATTTACTGTCCTGTGATGCTGAGCTATATACTCTGTCCTGTGATGCTGAGCTATATACTCTGTCCTGTGATGCTGAGGTACATAATCTGTCCTGTGATGCTGAGGTACATAATCTGTCCTGTGATGCTGAGCTATATAATCTGTCCTGTGATTCTGGGGCTGTATACTCTGTCCTGTGATGCTGGGCCTGTATAATCTGTCCTGTGATGCTGAGCTGTATATTTCTGATACTATGGGTGGAAGCAAGTGGAATACAGGGGACAGAGTGGGTGGAATCTATAAGGGGTGGGGCTTATGAGAAGTGGGAGGGGTCAAAAGGGAAGGGCGGGGTCTGGTGCCCCATCCTAAAACTTCACCAGCCGCCACAGCTTTTCATGTGACAACACTAAAGAAATTACACTTTTCTACAATGTATCCCCTCAAAATAACTCAATACACAGCCATTATTGTCTAAACCGCTGGCAACAAAAGTGAGTACACCCCTAAGTGAAAATGTCCAAATTGGGCCCAAAGTGTCAACATTTTGTGTGGCCACCATTTTTTTCCAGCACTGCCTTAACCCTTTTGGGCATGGAGTTCAGCAGAGCTTCACAGGTTGCCTCTTCCACTCCTCCATGACGACATCACAAAGCTGATGGATGTTAGAGACCTTGCGCTCCTCCACCTTCCGTTTGAGGATGCCCCACAGATGCTCAATAGGGTTTAGGTCTGGAGACATGCTTGGCCATTCCATCACCGTTACCCTCAGCTTCTTTAGCAAGGCAATGGTCGTCTTGAAGGTGTGTTTGGGATCGTTTCATGTTGGAATACTGCCCTGCGGCCCAGATTCCTAAAGGAGGGAACCATGCTCGGCTTCAGTATGTCACAGTACCTGTTGGTATTCATGGTTCCTTTAATGAACTGTAGCTCCCCAGTGCTAGCAGCACTCATGCAGCCCCAGACCATGACACTCCCACCACCATGCTTGACTGTCTGCAAGATCCATGTCGTTAGTCTGCTTGTCTTCAGCAAACTGTTTGTGGGCTTTCTTGTGCATCATCTTTAGAAGAGGCTTCCTTCTGGGACGACAGCCATGCAGACCAATTTGATGCAGTGTGCAGCGTATGGTCTCAGCACTGACAGGCTAACCCCACCCCTTCAACCTCTGCAGCAATGCTGGCAGCACTCGTACGTCTATTTCCCAAAGACAACCTCTGGATATGACGCTGAGCACGTGCACTCAACTTCTTTGGTCGACCATGGCAAGGCCTGTTTTGAGTGGAACCTGTCCTGTTAAACCTCTGTATGGTCTTGGCCACCGTGCTGCAGCTCAGTTTCAGGGTCTTGGCAATCTTCTTATAGCCTAAGCCATCTTTATGTAGAGCAACAATACTTTTTTTCAATTCCTCAGAGAGTTCTTTGCCATGAAGTGCCATGTTGAACTTCCAGTGACCAGTATGAGAGAGTGAGAGCGATAACACCAAATTTAACACACCTGCTCCCCATTCACACCTGAGACCCTGAGACCAGAATCTGCTAAGTCTGGGTGCCATTTTAAAATGGTGCTGGGACAAACAACCATTGTCTCTCTTCAGTTTTGTCTCTGTCCTGGCTCCCAGGACTCAAGTGATTACCATAATACCTTATGTTTCTGTCATAAAGGGTCTTGTTTGAGGATGTCCGGTGATGGAGTAACAATTGTTTTCCAACTGTTCTCCTGTATTGTCACACTGTCACATTAGTCCTTATTTGAGACCAGCAGCCATTTCCACACTGGAGCAGGTGCATTTGGTGGGAAAAGTTTGCAGGATATTAGCAGCACTGAGATGCAAAAAAGGGTAAAAAAAATTGCAAAAACTGTATTTTTTTGAAAAAAGTGGGCAGATATTAAAAGTAAATAATACATTTATGTATTCACTATACTGGAGTTCATTTAATATACACACCTCTATCTGTTTTTATATTAACTGTATCGCACTGCACAGCAGGCTAGGAGAAGGAGGGTTTGTAGTATGAGTTGGGGAATGGAATGTGATATGTAGTGCTGTCACTCCTAGTATTAAACGAATGGTTAAAACACCCAAATTTGCAGGGGGCTTGGCAGGATATTCGGCCGCTGAGTTCCCCATAATGCACTGCATGCTGCACAGTGCATTCTAGGGCCCTATGTGGTTAGGTGCAAGGCTTTGCCAATTAGGGCACAGAGTACTATCAGAGCCCTAATTGGACAAGGTGATGATGAGTTTCTCCAATCACGGCTCACTGCTCATAGTCCCACCCAACACTATAAAAAAGGTTCCTTCTCATAGGAAGCTTTTGTAGTGTGTTGTTAGAGTGGAGATAGAGAAGGGCCCTCGCACTAACGCCTTGATGTGGCAATCAAATCTTGCAATGGAAGGGTCGCTTTCGGTCTGGCTTTGGTGTAGCTGTAACTTGAATGGCAGGAACAGAGGGTCTGGCGAATTTTCTGGTGGCCTGGTGGCAGCCCCGGAAGGTGGACCGGACAGAGTGTGTTGCTGATCCTAGCGATCTCCTTTCCATCCACAGGCTTTCTTGAGCTGCCTGTATTCCCTATGTCTGCTCCAACAGGTCTGGATGGTGCTGATAACGCCAAGGTCGCGGGTTCGATCCCCGTACAAGCCGCTGTAAAGATATGAAGTATATGAACCATATCTTCTAATGTATCCAGAGTTCCTCTTCAACTTTCTTTTTATTTTCTGATAATTCTTATACTTGTTTTTCTGTAAAATGTTTCTGACTTCTTTTGGTATTGCAACACATGTGGCGGACCAGTTGACATCAAATGTTCTGCCAATGATATGACACAATTCTCAAGGATGTGATATGGGATGTTGACATAGAAAGTCCCTGTCTAAAAGTCAAATTGACCTTTCCCAAATAATTATTCTTCCCTTTCTGTCAAAATAATTTGTTAATTAAAAATTAACGATACTCGGGTCAAGATGACCTAAATAAAAATAAAACAAAACAACTGGCAAGAAAGTGTGTTGACATACTTGGTGAAATGCGTACTTGTGACGTATAATTTTGGGCTTTTGCCCCTCATAGAATGTAATGTAACAAATTCTTATAAATATTGTACTCGCATTATAATTTGAATCACTCTCCTGACTTTAAGGAGAGGGGTCCTTCGTATGTATGAAGCATATTCTGAAGTAAACATGAGACGAATGCAGCTGGCGTTGATGTCTTTTATTTCAAAGCTGTACCTGACAGTGGTGACCCCTAGCCGTGTCTTCTTGTCTGCATCTCCACCACCGGCTCCCCACCCTCTCCAGGACGGACAGCAGCAAAGAGGCCCCAGGTGAGAAAACTTTTATTTTTTCATGATATATACTGTCTTTTCTGTGTGGTGTTGTGGGGCCGAGTAGGGGAGTGCAGCCACAGAAGGTAACACGTTTCCTATTTGATTTTGCCTGCATTTTGTCTCTGCATGATTACTGAGAATGTTAAAGGTACCTATTACAATTTAAAGCATGCTACAAAAATTATCATTTTAAGCGCTTGCCTTTTTCTCCTTGTCTCCAGAAATGACAATGTATATATTTTGTGAAGGGATGTATAAATGCAGGTACCACAATTTCTAGAGAGTGAATAGAAGTTGGTGGTGGTGTTGAATTTTTTTTTGTGTATGTTTTTTTTTTGTATGTTTTTTTTGAGCATTTGGTCCTAAGGCGGATAGATATTGCCTTCAGCGGATAGCCACAAATGAGGTGAATGACCTGCTGTATGTTCTCTGGAATAGGGAGTCTAGATAGGGACTAGCCTATTGCCACTCAGAAGGAGACATCCTTCTGAGAGTAGAACGAGCGAGATATCTCAACTTATGTACTGGGCTGCTGGTACACAGCCATAAAGATAAACGGTGGAGCTCTCAGTCCCGGAGTTCCAAATTATTGTCATTTCTGAAGAGATTAATGAGAAATTGTGATAAATATGGGAAATTTGCTTGAAAAAAATGTTTTGCCTGTCATGAAAACATTTGGGTTAACAAAAGAAAAGGCAAAAAACTTATTGAAAATAGCAAAAGCAACAGGGCTAAGTATTGCTAAATTACAACCAAGTGCTCCTATCATCAGAATGATGGTGAGTGGAGACCCAGATGCCCTGAAACATCATGTAAAATGGTGTAAATTAACAAAAAAGGAGTATAAGAAGGACCCATCTAAATGGTGGCCGCCAGAAGGGTCCCTTGATACACCTACAATTGATGCATTGTTTAATCTGCTTTTTAAAAGGTCTGATTGTGGGGGGATTGAATGTTTAGTAGCCTGGGAGGAACTATCCAGGAAGGATATAAAACCACCCCCCTATAAAATGTGCTCAGAGAAAGCTGCTTTACATGTAGAAGATGAGGATGAAATGCCCAATGCATGGGCTTCCCCTTATGACTCAATAAGAAGGGGGTTGTCAGGAGCGTCTGCACCTATGGTACAGCAAGTGGAAACTACAGGAGGGAGTTAGCTATTGATGATATAGGAGAGGCATCTGGTTATTAGCAGGCCACTCCAAGTTTGATGACAGAAACCCCACAGCGTAGACACATAGGTAAACTTGTTAATAAACAGCATTCCCAACATTACCGTAGGGAGGAACCATTCTATGATGTAGATGGTACAGTGACATTTGAAAAAGATGGGGAACTGTGGCAGTACACTCCAGCTAGAGCAGATGCATTAGCAAGATTGAATAAATTGAGTAAATCGGATACTAGTACTCCTCCAGCAGGGAGTTCTAGAGATCATGCCTCACCTGTATTAACTAGGCAACAGGTGAAACGGATGGGATTACTACCCCAGCGTACTCCAGAAGATAGACAAAGGACAAAAGAGTATTTTAAATCCAAAGTAGAACCATTTGGACAAATGCCCTTGAGAGAGGTAGCTTTACCGGGGGAAGAAGATGGCCAGGGTAATTATACCGCAAGAATAGGAAAAGTTTATGTCCCCTGGAAACCTAATGAAATTAGGGCAATTATTGCTGATTTGCCCAACTTAGAAAAATGTCCAAAGAAATGGTATAAAAAGTTGATGTGGATAGAGAAAACACAACAGGCTACATATATGAATATGTGGATCTTGATTGATTCTGCTGTACCAGAAAAGTATGTGGATGCATGGAATGTGTTTGCAAGGAAAAAAGGAGCATATGATCAAGGAATTATCAAAATAGAAGATCCACCACTAGACCCAGTTGTGTATGAAGAAACAATTGATAGATTGAATGAGATTTTAAAAGATTGGGTAACAACCACTTTTGATAAAGGGCAAGATATGCGAGCATTGATGGATGTTGTGCAGAAGAAAGGTGAAGATGTGTTAGATTACTAGAATAGATTCAAGGATGCTATTCAGAAGCATACTGATTGGATTCCAGATGATGAGAGTGATATAAATCGAGCAGAGTTGGTGAATGTATTGGTGGGTGGAATGTTGCCTGAGATTAGGGAAGAAATAGAGCTTCGTACAATAGGATGGAGAAAGAAACCTGCCCCTGAGTTAGTTGAAATTGCTCAGATAGCTTACGAAGTGTTACAAAAAAGAAAAGACAAAGTAGAAAAGAAGGAAAAAACAAAAATGATGAATATACAACTGCCGGAGATTAAGGAAAAAGTCCCAGAGCCCAAGGGGGTACCAGTATCTACAGTGCAGGTAACACCTCATAGTGCACCGGTAGCGGCCCTGGGCAATTCAATAAAACCTCTCTCAGGCTCCTCCTGTTAACACAGAGTCTTGTGGGACCTGTAGTTCAGAAAGTTGGTTGTGTCCATACATGGTGGCCTTGAACTACAACTCCCAGGGCTCCAAGGGTGCTGCATTAAGGTCTATAAGTTCACTGAATCTGTATGTCCTACTGCTGGCCAGAGGAAAGCTGTATAGTTCAACATTAACAACACAGAAGGGGAAAGTAATCAAAGAGCAGTGTCTCCTTCTCCATATTGTACTTCATATTCCCATCGCACACTTTCCTGGAAAAGCTCTCAAGGGATAGGGTGCTGCAGCAACAACCAGGTGGGAACTGGTTCAGAAGTCACAAGGAAAATGTTTGCTAGCACACCATGAATAAACAAGGAAGCGTTTAAGCGAATTATTTAATGCATGATCACATCAAAAGAGTAGTGCAATGAGTCATGCAGGACCCCTTCGTCAGGCATGTACCTTCTCCATATTATCGCAGTCCAATTATCTGGCAACAGTATTATAGAGAGTAAGTGACTTGGTCTGTCTCTACAATTCAGCTATTATACAATTAATGATTTAGGAGTACTCAACACATTTCTCAGATATGATCAGCTTCTTCTGGGGTCTGGTATAGGTTACAACATGGTAATTGCTATTGGGATACCCCCTTGAAAAGCCCATGATAGGGCGCACAAGTAGGGACAGGTCAGCCACATCAGAAAGAACGATTAATTGATGGATAGGATATATTATCATTATTAATACTATACAGGATTTATAAAGCGCCAACAGTTTGCTCAGTGCTTTACAACATGAGGGCAGACAGTACAGTTACAATACAATTCAAAACAGGAGGAATCAGAGGGCCCTGCTCGTTAGGGCTTACAATCTAAAAGGGAAGGTAAAGTTGAACAAAAGGTAATAACTGAGGGGGGTGAGCTGATCTAGAAAATGAAAATACAATTGTTAGGTGTGGGTAGAATAGGCTTCTCTGAAGAGGAGGGTTTTCAGGGATCGTCTAAAAGCTAATAGAGTAGGAGATAATCGGACAGATTGTGGTAAGAAGTTCCATAGGATTAGAGAGGCTCTGGAAAAGTCCTGGAGGCGAGCATGGGAGGAGGTGACGAGGAAGCTAGAGAGCAGGAGGTCTTGAGAGGAAGAAGAGAACGATTAGGTAGGTATTTTGAGACTAGGCTAGTGATGTAGCTGGGGACTAATGCTGCGTACACACGGTCGGATTTTACGGCAGACTTTGCCCGGAGGACTTTTTGACGACCTTTACGACGGACTTTCTGAATGAACAGACTTGCCTACACACAATCCACCAAAGTCTGTCGAATTCGTACGTGATGACGTACGACCGGACTAAAACAAGGAAGTTCATAGCCAGTAGCCAATAGCTGCCCTAGCGTGGCTTTTTGTCCGTCGAACTAGCATACAGACAAGCGGACTTTTCGACCGGACTCGATTTCGACGGATTGATTTAAAACATGTTTCAAATCTAAGTCCGTCCAACTTTTGAGAAAACAAAGTCCGCTGGAGCCCACACACGATCAAATTGTCCGACGAAATCCCGTCCACCGGGCAAAGTCTGCCGTAAAGTCCACTCGTGTGTACGCGACATAAGTTGTGGATGGCTTTGTAAGTAGTTGTTAGTATTTTGAATTTAATTTGTTGGGTGAGAAGAAGCCAGTGGAGGTATTGACAGAGAGGAGGTGCAGACACAGAGCGATTGGTAAGGAGGATGAGTCTGGCAGCAGCCTTCATGATGGATTGAAGGGGGGGGTAGACTATGTAGTGGTAAGCCAATGAGGAGGGATTTGCAGTAGTCGAGGCGAGAGATGACCAGGGAGTGAAATAAGAGCTTTGTTGTGTCATTGGTTAGAAAGGGACGTATTTTGGAGATGTTGTGGAGGTTGAGGTGGCCAATTTGGACAGTGTTTGGACGTGGGGCTTAAAGGAGAATTCAGAGTCCAGGACGACACCTAGGACCTTGCCATGCGGGGATGGGCTTATAGTTGTGCCAAAATGATGTTCCAAAAATGGTTTGTGACCATCATAACTTGTGGCTCCTTTACATGTGCATATGCTCTCTGTCTGTCGATAGAGCCACGGATTATCACTGTCACAAACAATTTTTATGGGGGATAGATATTTTTGAAAAACCTGTTTTTGAATATAATTTATTGCTCTTAAATTATGCTCAATAAAATAGTTAAATTGTATAAAATTTGTGTTGTGATGTGGGCAATTCAAAAGTCCATTGTAGATTAACTGGGTTACTGCGTTGGGGCATTTCTCTTATCTGCAAGGTTGAAAAAGTGAGGTCAGCACAGCTGTGTTGTCTATCAGAGATGCCTGAACCACAGGACTGGCTGAACAGATTTTCAATCAATTGTGCAAGTTCTCCCACTTAAAAAGATAAGAGAGGTCTGTAATTGTCATCATAGGTATACCTCAACTATGAGAGACAAAATGTGGAAACAAATCCAGACAATCACATTGTTTTATTTTTGAAAGAATTTATTTGCAAATTATGGTGGAAAATAAGTATTTGGTCATCTACAAACAAACAAGATTTCTGGCTCTCACAGACCTGTATCTTCTTCTTTAAGAGGCTTCTCTGTCCTCCATTCATTACCTGCATTAAAGAGGGAGTCCCGCGAAAAAAAAAAAAAAAAAATAAAAGTCAGCAGCTACAAATACTGTAGCTGCTGACTTTTAAAATAAGGACACTCACCTGTCCCAGGGTCCAGTGATGTCGGCACCCGAGACCGAATCATCCATCGGTCTTCGGGTGCTGCCGCCGGCATTCTCTGTAAGGGAATCAGGAAGTGAAGCACTGCGGCTTCACTTCCCGGTTCCCTACTGCGCATGCGCCAGTTGCGCTGCGCTTCCTAACTGGTTCCCGCTGTCTCTGGGACTCGTGTGTGTCCCAGTAGACAGCGCGGTGGGGACGGGAAGAGGCATAGACTCCCGTGGGAGTCTATGCCGGAAGTGGGTGCAAATACCTGTCTTAGACAGGTATCTGCACCCCCCCCCCCCCTGAAAGGTGCCAAATGTGACACCGGAGGGGGGGAGGGTTCCGAAAAGCAGAGGTTCAATTTTTGTGTGAACCTCCGCTTTAATGGCACCTGTTTGAACTTGTTATCAGTATAAAAGACACCTGTCCACAAACTCAGTCACACTCCAAACTCCACTATGGTGAAGACCAAAGAGCTGTCGAAGGACACCAGAAACAAAATTGTAGACCTGCACCAGGCTGGGAAAACTGAATCTGCAATAGGCAAGCAGCTTGATGTGAAGAAATCAACTGTGGGAGCAATAATTAGAAAATGGAAGACATACAAGACCACTGATAATCTCCCTCGATCTGGGGCTTCACACAAGATCTCACCCCGTGAGGTTAAAATGATCACAAGAACGGTGAGCAAAAATCCAAGAACCACATGGGGGGACCTAGTGAATGACCTGCAGAGAGCTGGGACCAAAGTAACAAAGGCTACCATCAGTAACACACTACGCCGCTAGGGACTCAGATGCTGCAGTGCCAGACGTGTCCCCCTGCTTAAGCCAGTACATGTCCGGGCCCATCTGAGGTTTGCTAGAGAGCATTTTGATGATCCAGAAGAGGATTGGGAGAATGTCATATGGTCAGATGAAACCAAAGTAGAACTGTTTGGTAGAAACACAACTTGTCGTGTTTGGAGGAGAGAGAATGCTGAGTTGCAACCAAAGAACACCATACCTACTGTGAAGCATGGGGGGTGGCAACATCATGCTTTGGGGCTGTTCCTCTGCAAAGGGAACAGGATGACTGATCCGTGTACACGAAAGAATGAATGGGGCCATGTATCGTGAGATTTTGAGTGCAAACCTCCTCCCATCAGCATGGGCATTGAAGATGAATTGTGGCTGGGTCTTTCAGCATGACAAAGGAGTGGCCTAGCCAGTCTCCAGATCTCAACCCCATAGAAAACCTTTGAAGGGAGTTGAAAGTCCATGTTGCCCAGCGACAGCCCCAAAACATCACTGCTCTAGAGGAGATCTGCATGGAGGAATGGGACAACATATCAGCAACAGTGTGTGACAACCTTGTGAAGACTTACAGAAAACATTTGACCTCTGTCATTGCCAACAAAGGATATATAACAAAGTATTAAGATGAACTTTTGATAATGACCAAATACTTATTTTCCACCATAATTTGCAAATAAATTCTTTCAAAAATCAGACAATGTAATTGTCTGGATTTGTTTCCACATTTTGTCTCTCATAGTTGAGGTATACCTATGATGACAGTTACCAGGCCTCTCTCATCTTTTTAAGTGGGAGAACTTGCACAATTGGTGGCTGACTAAATACTTTTTTGCCCCACTGTATGTGTATATATATATATATATATATATATATATATATATATATATAAAATTTATACACTATATTACCAAAAGTAAGGGACGTCTGCCTTTACATGAACATGAACTTTAGTGGCATCCAAGTCTTAGTCCGTAGGGTTGACTATTGAGTTGGCACACCCTTTGAAGCTATAACAGCTTCAACTCTTCTGGAAAGGCTGTCCACGAGGTTTAGGAGTGTCTATGGGAAGATTTGACCATTTTTCCAGAAGCACATTTGTAAGGTCAGGCACTGATGTTGGAGGAGAAGGCGTGATTCGCAGTCTCCGTTTTAGTTTATCCCAAAGGTGCTCTATCGGGTTGAGGTCAGGACTCTGTGCAGGCTAGTCAAGTTCCTCCACCCCAAACTCACTCATCCATGTCTTTTTGGACCTTGCTTTTTTCAATGGTGCACAGTCATTTCAGGAAGGGGCCATCCCCAAACTGTTCCCACAAAGTTGGGAGCATGAAATTGTCCAAAATGTCTTGGTATGCTGACACCTTAAGAGTTCCTTTCACTGGAAGCCCAACCCCTGATGAACAACTCCACACCATAATCCCCCCTCCACAAATGATTTTGACCAGTGCACAAAGCAAGGTCCATAAAGACATGGATGAGTAAGTTTAGGGTGGAGGAACTTGACTGGCCTGCACAACCTGATAGAACACCTTCGGGATGAATTAGAGTGGAGACTGTGAGCCAGGACTTCTCGTCCATAGACACACTCCTAAACCTTGCGGACAGCCTTACCAGAAGAGCTGAAGCTGTTATAGCTGCAAAGGGTGGGCCAACTCAATTTTAAACCCTACTGGGATACTGGGATGGCATTAAAGTTCATGTGCGTGTAAAGGCAGGTGTCCCAATACTTTTGATAATATAGAATATATATTAGAAGGTCAGTATGGTGGCCTGAATTTATGGGAGGAGCCCGGGGGTTGGTGAGTATTTAAGCCGCTCGCCCTTGCTCTGTCAGTTCCAGTGCTCAATTCGTTACGTCACCAGGCCGGCTCTTCAGCTCACTGTGTGTTGGTGAGTCTGTTGTTCCAAACACAGTACGTTGCGGTTGTTTATTCGTGGTTTGTCGTTCAAAGTCTTGCTCACTGTCACAGGTAGGATTCGTTACCCCCCTTGTCGTGCCACATTCAACCAGCTTGTTTCTCGTTTTGTTCCACATTCTTTGTTCGGTTCTGCCGTGGAGCTTACGAATTGTTCCTAGGCCTCCAGTACGCAGTAGTCACAGGCCCTTCCCTGTTTCTTCTCCGATTCACAACAGATGCATGGCACACTTACCACAGTCCGATACGTACCTAGTCGCATCAGCAACACTACAGTTTGCATCAGACACATCCCGCACCGATTCATACCGCTCACCCCATACCCTATACCCTAATAACGATTCGTTGTCTCACTCACTGATCCATATCACTTCATGCCATACCCATCACACCGATTGGAGCCTAAGTCGCCTTGGCGGCACAAAACGCTTTGCTTCACTCGCATCCCACGCACCGATCGTAGTGGTTCGTACCATACCCTACCTTCGTTATTCATATCATTGTGCTGACCGATTCGGATTGTGTCAGCAGCTACATGCATCACACTCCAAACCGAACCTAGTCGCACCAGCAGCACAATGGTTCGCATCACTCGCATCCCACGCACTGATTCATAGCGGTTCATACCATACCCTACGATTTGTTATTTATATCATTGTTCTGACCGATTCGGATCGTGTCAGCAGCTACACACTCCTAACCAAACCTAGTCGCATCGGCGGCACAACGGTTCGCATACACTCCCTATCTACGATTCGGTACCTATGCCATTTTTCACAGTTCGTTCCTACACACACTATTTCTGCTATCCTTTTCTTTTTGCCTATCAGTAGGTTACCTTTGTTGCAATCATTGCAAAAATACGCATCAGCAATCGCTGCAAAACTCGTATCTCAGCATATACCCATTGCATTTGCTACAAACAGGCTTCTCAGCATACACCCCCTGCAATCGCTGCAAGTACTCGCATCTCAGCAGCTACCCATTCGCTATGCCACAAACATGCTTCTCAGCCTAAAACTCCTTGCAAACACTGCAAGCATGCATCTCAACATAACTTCCTGCAAATCGCTGCAAGCACACTCAGTGACACTCACACAGCCACACTTCATTTTAGTGGCACTTAATCGGCCACTCGTCTCCAGTGGCATTCATACAAGCCACTCATTATTTTCCTCTGTCTTTCTCCCTCAGGTCAGCCGAGTTCAGGTGCCATCCTATACCAGGTTGGACGTTATTTCCAAGGTAAAAAAAAAAAAAAAACCCAATCATTGCATCTTCACTAGGGCCAGTCGTACGCAAAGGGCACAAAAGGGGGAGTAGGAAAAAAAAATCTCTTCCTTATGTCACCCCTACTACAGATATTCCCGGTCGACCGAGTTTGATCCTAACTAGGGTCACCACTTGTCCGGGATTCACCCGGACAGTTCGGGTTTTGAATCATGTGTCCTAGTTTCAGTCCACCTGAAACCCTGACACATTATTCAGACAGAAATGTGGCTCAGAACAGGGCGTGACAGGAAGGTGAGGGGGCACTATGTGGGCTGCATTACTATTCTCTTTGGAGTGCCCAAAGGTGTCCCAGGTCTGTTACAATCCTATAGTGCAGGGGTAGGCATCCTGGGGCCAGTTGTTGTGTAACTACATTTCCCATTAGGCATTGCAAGGCTGGCAGTTACAATTACTCCCAGAGGCATGATGGGACTTGTAGTTCGGCAACAGTTGAAGGGCTCCAGGTTGCTACCCCTGGAAAAAAAATTGCTGTGCGCCGCTAATGTTCGGGTTTGGCTTAACCTCCCTGGCGGTTTTCCTGAGTGGGGCTCGGTGTTAAATTTCAGTACCATTAGCGGTAATCCCGAGCTACACTTGGGATTGCATTGCAGGATCCTGGTGTGGTATACTTACCTTGTCCCCAGGATCCTGCTATGTCCCCCCGCTGTGTCCGTGGGCGCTGTCCTCCGCCCGATGCCTCTCTGTGCCGGGCTCCGTTCCCTGCGAGGGTCGCGACGCACGGGGGCGGAGCCCGGCGGCAAATTCAAAAAAGTGAAAAATCATAACACATACAGTACACTGTAATCTTACAGATTACATTACTGTATGAAATCATTTCACATCCCTTTTGTCCCCAGTGCTTTGTCCAGTGGCCTGCATGCAGTTTTATATTATATATACTGTTCTTTCTGCCTGGAAACTTGAGATTGTCCATAGCAACCAAAAAGTGTCCCTTTACATCAAAAGTGGTTTTAGACCAGCTAGAAAACAGTGATAGTAAATTAGAACAGAATCGTGGGGAAATGAATGTTATTATTATTATATTATTATTTTTTTAAATTATTTATATTTATTTATTATATTACAATTTATGATTTTGTGTTTCAAACTTCATCATACCCGGGATGTCTACTAGACTCTTGTTTGGACAGATTTAAATGTGTTATTGCTAAGAATTACAGGCGTACAATATAAAACGCCAAATTTCTATGCAAAATAATTGTACCGCTTTGAGACGCAAAAATCTGACATAATCATACCGCCAGGGAGGCTACAGAAAAAGTGGCAACCCTGATCCTAACTAGGACCTCGCTACTAAAGTGTCAGCTGCGTAGTTCACGGATTTCTCCATCACATCACTCTGCAGCACCCTTGCATTATATTGTTACTTCACATGCAGTGGGGACGGAAAGTATGCAGACCCCCTTCAATTTTTCACTCTGTTGCTAAAATCATTTAAGTTCATTTTTTCCTCATTAATGTACACACAGCACCCCATATTGACAGAAAAACACAGAATTGTTGACATTTTTGCAGATTTATTAAAAAAAAAAAAACTGAAATATCACATGGTCCTAAGTATTCAGACCCTTTGCTGTGACACTCATATATTTAACTCAGGTGCTGTCAATTTCTTCTGATTATCCTTGAGATGGTTCTACACCTTGAATTGAGTCCAGCTGTGTTTGATTGTACTAATTGGACTTGATTAGGAAAGCCACACACCTGTCTATATAAGACCTTACAGCTCACAGTGCACGTCAGAGCAAATGAGAATCATGAAGTCAAAGGATCTGCCTGAAGAGCTCAGAGACAGAATTGTGGCAAGGCACAGATCTGGCCAAGGTTACAAAAAAATTCTGCTGCACTTAAGGTTCCTAAGAGCACAGTGGCCTCCATAATCCTTAAATGGAAGACGTTTGGGAATACCAGAACACTTCCTAGAGCTGGCCGTCCGGCCAAACTGAGCTATCGGGGGAAAAGAGCCTTGGTGAGAGAGGTAAAAAAGAACCCAAAGATCACTGTGGCTGAGCTCCAGAGATGCAGTCCGGAGATGGAAGAAAGTTGTAGAAAGTCAACCATCACTGCAGCCCTCCACCAGTCGGGACTTTATGGCAGTGTGGCCCGACGGAAGTCTCTCCTCAGTGCAAGACACATGAAAGCCCACATGGAGTTTGCTAAAACACACCTGAAGGACTCCAAGATGGATGAGAAATAAGATTCTCTGGTTTGATGAGACCAAGATAGAACTTTTTGGCCTTAATTCTAAGCGGTATGTGTGGAGAAAACCAGGCACTGCTCATCACCTATCCAATACAGTCCCAACAGTGAAGCATGGTGGTGGCAGCATCATGCTGTAAGGGTGTTTATCAGCTGCAGGGACAGGAGGACTGGTTGCAATCAAGGGAAAGATAAATGTGGCCAAGTAAAGGGATATCCTGGACGAAAACCTTCTCCAGAGTGCTCAGGATCTCAGACTGGGCCGAAGGTTTACCTTCCAACAAGTCAATGACCCTAAGCACACAGCTAAAATACCGAAGGAGTGGCTTCACAACAACTCCATGACTGTTCTTGAATGGCCCAGCCAGAGCCTTGACTTAAACCCAATTGAGCTTCTCTGGAGAGACCTAAAAATGGCTGTCCACCAACGTTTACCATCCAACCTGACAGAACTGGAGAGCGTCTGCAAGGAAAAACTTGTTGCATCTTTCCCAAAAAGACTCATGGCTGTATTAGATCAAAAGGGTTCTTCTACTAAATACTGAGCAAAGGGTCTGAATACTTAGGACCATGTGATATTTCAGTTTTTCTTTTTTAATAAATCTGCAAAAATGTCAAAATTCTGTGTTTTTCTGTCAATATGGGGTGCTGTGTGTACATTAATGAGGAAAAAAATTGAACTGAAATAATTTTAGCAAATGGCTGCAATATAAAAAAGAGTGAAAAAATGAAGGGGGTCTAAATACTTTCCGTCCCCACTGTACATCATTGGACATACTCTTCAGGCGTTAGTTTCTGTCACACATGTCTATACATGACACTCTATTTTTGACGGACGGCCTTCACCTCGCAGACAAGGTCGCTTAACAGTAGGCTTGCTGGCAGTGCAAGTGTTGGCAGGCCGAGCATACGTCACCCACTACATGTTGCAACATTCCTACGTAGGCCGTACCAGACTTTATCTACTTGCCCAAGTACGCCCTGGGGTTCTGGTCTTTAGGTTTCTGCTTACCACAAACAGGCACCAGAGCTATAGGTTATCTGGCCAGTCACTTCCTGGCCCACCGCGGTCGCCTCGCACTCTTCTGAGTTTTCAAAATTTTCACTCTACATAGTTCTACCACAACAGAACATTGTCAGCTCCTGTCTACACCTATCATTCCTTTTCCTGTACTTCTTTTTTTCTTCCTCTCCGAGTTTTCTCTTCACCACTCCGCTCTCTATACTATAGCTATGTCTCTTCTTAAACATGAGCACCCTCGCCCCTTTTATCTTCTACCCGGAGCCATGTCACAGGCTGGCAGCAAGGATCCCAAACCTGCCCCTCTGTCACCCTCTGCGGGCTCAGAGTGCGGTAGCGTACAGTCCCTCAGGGTATGGACCATTCCCAAGCTCATTTCTAAGCTGAGACGCAGAGATATTTCCTTTCCTGCCACGGCCAGGAAGGCATAGCTTTTCAGGCTCTTCTTCCCCCCTCCAGCTACAGCCAGCCCAGCACCCAGCAGGCATCCCTGCAATCCATTTCTGGGGCCACTTCCCAGCTGCATTCTTTTATCTCTTTAACCGCAACAGTTTCAGACGTCCAGACCAGAGTCACCCTTTTGGAAGTTCGCCCACCCCACGGCTCTCCCTGATCTGGTCTTGGTCCTGGTGGCAGCTTCTCCTTCTGCAGGTGCACCAGACTCTACACCTATTGTCCTCCCCACTCATCTTGTCCCGGCCAGCGTCAGGAAGGATATACTAGAGGGCAAAGACGTCAATTTGGCATCCCTGCTCATCTCAGCCAACGACTTAGCTGACAAAAAATCCTACACCTGGGGGGACCTCTCAGTAGTTGTTAAGTTAAAGAGCCCAGGCTCAGTCGTAGGCTGACACCCACCAAGTTCGCCCTGGCATTTGGGATGTTCAGGAACATCCTTTGTTCAGCCACCCCCAGCAGGTGGGAGGAGCTGGACTTATACCTCCATGCAGTGTTAGATCTTGCTTACAAATATGGTGGCTTTGCCTTCTACAACCATCAGTCGTTCTCAGCCAAAGCAGCAGCAAGACATGCCCAGTTCCAGATCAGTACTGACTGGAGCGGCACAGACATAGAACTATTCTGTTGGCACTTTGCTGGTCTTCGTTCCCCACTCTGTGCGATTTGCAATCTTCCGCCCACACAGCAAATTATTCTCTGAGGCAGCCACTAGACGCCCCGTCAATTTCCCTTCCACCCCCAGCGTCGCTTCCACCTCCGGCTTCAACCATTAGGCCCACCACAACAGCAACAGATAGACAAGTTGGGACGACCAGTCTTTTCAGTGGGGGGCGCGGCGATATGCAACAACTTCAACCAAGGCGGGTGCTCCTTCAGCCAGTGCCACCTACGGCACGGCTGTACTTCATGCCACAAGGTTCACCCAAAGTCCACTTGTCGCCTGAAGCAGCTTAACAAATCCTGACTAAGCCGGGTAGAGTCCTGTGGCTGAGCTTCTACCTCTCCGCACACCCCATCCTTGGCAGTATTCCTGCTATACGGCTTCACGGCAGGATTCCACACCAGCTTCATCACCTTACCCCTCTACACTCAGGAGTGCAAGAACCTACAGTCAGCGGCCATCAATGCTCAGGCTATAGACACCCTCCTACAGACAGAGTTAAATAAAGGGTTCAGCATCGGCCCCTTCTCACAGTCACTGTTCCAGATTTGGAGAGTCAGCCCTGTTGGGCTTGTCAAGGGCAAGTTCACAAATAAACTCCACTTAGTTTACGACTTGTCTGTGCCTCATTTCTCACATATCCCTAGTTTGAACTCCCTGATCCCTTCTGAGGAATTTTCTCTCAAGTATACGTCAGTCGACATGGCCATCCAGGCCATCATTAAGACACCGGTGCCTGGCTATCCAAAGCAGATATCGCAGATGCCTTCAAGCTCCTGCCTATCAAACCATCCCTCTGGCGATAGCACGGCATGAAGTGGAGGGATTCTTACTATTTTGCCACCAGGCTGACCTTTGGCTCTAAAAGCAGCCCGTGGTTGTTTGATGTTTTCGCCCAGTCCCTCACTTGGATCCTATCACATCAGGCCCAGTGCCACAAGGTTATTCATTATCTTGACGACTTTCTACTCATTGAACGGCCAGACACACCCACGGTAGATCTAGACAGGCTAAGAGTGGTCTCCAACAATCTCAATGTGCCTATAGCCGAAGACAAAGTGGAAGGCCCGGCACATTCCATCACCTTCTTGGGCATTGTCACGCAGGCTATGCAGGCTAGCCTGCCTGCTGACAAACTAGCCCGTGTTAGGTCAGTCATTCACGATTTTACCCGGTCACAGGGCTGCACTAAAACACAGCTGCAGTCCTTGGTAGGCATGCTCAATTTTGCGGTGAGGATTATTCCGCAGGGGCGGTCGTTCATTTCACGGCTCTTGGTCATTCTCGCCTGAGTACAGAACCCCGACCAAGTCCTCAGACTAGACCCAGCAGCCATAGCGGACCTAACTATGTGGGATGAGTTCCTCACCAACTGGAACGACATATCCATGTTTATTCCCTCAGTATTTGCCCAGTCGCCACAAGTAGTCACAGACGCTGCAGCCTCCACAGGCTTTGCTGCTATTTTTGGCCACCACTGGTTCGCCGGTCCCTGGCCTCCAGAAATCTGCTTGATTCCTGGTTTCGCTCGATCATCGTCTTTGTTCGAACTATACCCCATTGTGGCAGCAGCCACACATGGACAGGTCTGGGGCCACACGTGGATAAGTCAGACAGTACTCACCACAGACAATTAGGCTACGGCCGACATCTTTAATAAGGGTAAATCCAAGTCGCTCCCCGTCATGTCCTTCCTGCGCAGGCTGGTGCAATTATCATTACATCACCAATTTAATATTTACTGTGAGCATATCCCTGGCAAGTGCAATGCCGCAGCAGATGCACTGTTTCGCTTCAGTTTTG
Source organism: Aquarana catesbeiana (assembly GCF_042186555.1). Lineage (NCBI taxonomy): Eukaryota > Metazoa > Chordata > Amphibia > Anura > Ranidae > Aquarana > Aquarana catesbeiana. The sequence continues at coordinate 562,345,995 of NC_133328.1, forward strand.
TCTCATTCTTCCAGCAGGTATCCAGAGCCGACCTATCATCCACTCCTATCTCACCTTGGTCTCAACTAACAATGGATTGAACCCACATCTTGCCAATGCAACCCAGCTCATCAACCACTCGCTGTCTAGCAACACACTTAAGGCTTACCGCACGGCCTGGAACACCTACTACAGGTTCCTAGCGGCTTGTCCCGGAACCACAGCAGACGACGTCACTCACGTCCTAGCCTTTATATATTATTGCCATACACAGCTGGCTCTCGCTCATAACACTATCAGGCTGTACCTAGCTGGTATTCAGCATTTCCTGTCCTTACAGAATCCCAGACAGCCATCTGTGTTCACAGCCCATACAGTGAAAGCCCTGCTGCACGGAATTCAGAAGCAGCAGCCCGCTAGCAACGGCACATGCTTATCCATCACATGTGCTATCTTCAGGGGCATGTCCGAAATCCTCACACGTTCCCCCTTTGGGCTCTTGCCCAGCCTGGTCATCCAGGCGGCCATCTACCTGGCTTTCTATGGCTTCCTACGACCTAGCGAGTTTGCCTCTGGTAGTACCAGTAGTCAGGTACTGTACAAACACCTGCTGACTCGCTTCCTAAACCATTATGTCCTTCACCTTATGGTCTCCAAAACGCAACAAACTGGACCCGGACTAGATATCAACTTCTTCAGGACCAGCAATGCCTGGTGCCCAGTAACTATTCTTGACCATCTGCTCTCTCACCTACCCAGCCAGTCTCCAGCCCATTACTGCCTTTTCTGGTCGACCCCCTGACTGGCAGACAGTTCATCAAACATGTTAGGGTCCTACTGCTCAACTTAGGCCTAGACCCCGGGCGGTATTCTGGACATTCCTTCTGGATCGGCGCAGCCTCAGCCACATCTCAGCACGGAGTACCAGACCATGTGATCAAGAAGCTAAGCAGTTGGAAGTCCGCCTGCTTCGCCAGATATATTCCAAACCCTCAAGTGGAGATAGCCCTAGCCTTCTCCAAACTTGCTCAATGAGCTTAGAACCAACAAAGATATATCCCCTACCTGCTTTTTGGCCCCTTTTCTTGGCTCCCATTCCCATTTTTTACAACATTTCTCAGCACACTTTCTTCCACAATTATTCATTACGTATCTTGGGTATGGCCCCTTTTCTTGGCTTACCTACCAGACGACCAAAAGCCACACCTCAGGTTTATTTATGTTGTAAGTCTTGTGTGTAAGTCATGTGTTTATGTGATCAACATCTGTCTCGTGTTAGAGCCACGACTATATATTTATTTATACACATATATAATTCAACAGTGTTTTTAGGTGCTTGTCTGGAATTCAGTGTGCACTTAATTTACTAAAAACCCACAAACAGTATATGCTGACAATAGGTTTGGGAAGCCAGGTTAATTATTTGTGAAAAGATATCATAAACACAAACTCGCTGTAATTATTTTCCGGTTCTTTATTCCAAATACAATTACCGATTAGAACTCCTACAATTATTTAAAGGAAGTTTGTCTCTGATGCAATTTTAAATGCAAACAAAATCTTGTGAAAACACAGGAACCTGACAGTTTACAATTAATTAAAAAAAACAAGTTACTGTAAAGAAAGGAAAACAAACAAAGCCCTGAATTGAAATGACAGAAATGTATTCAGAATATTAAAAAATAAACGAAGATTTGTAAAGTCTAGACTGCACAAACAGCAATGCCATCTGGATATTTAGCAATGAAGAACATCAGGGGTTTGTGTTTGTTTTATTTATGGAATTTACTTTTTTTTTTGGCTTGTTTCACAAAATCAGATTAACAATATTCAGTTTATTTAACTCCTTCCCACTCAGCCCCAACGTCCCGTCCCTTTAAGCGAGTCTTTACACTCGTGGGGGGGGGGCAGGATGGATTTCATGATCACATGACCACTGTGATTTGATGGCAGTGGTCACATGATTGGAGCCCGTCCTACAGGCTCAAATCATGATTAGAGACCAGGAGCTGTCTTTGACATCTCTGCCACTGTGCTGGAAGTATGCTGTGATCATGCATTCTGCACAGAAGCTTTAGGTGTCCATGGCTGCATACATGGGTGTCCACAGAACTTTTTTAAGGGGGGTGGGGCATCATTTTAAGGTCACCCATGCTCCGCCCATTTTTACAATGTCATGAAGGGGAGGGGCTTAGTCATCATATAAAGCTCAGGCATGCAAAGGTTTGAGAAACCTGATGGAAAAGCTTAATAGAAGGATCAAGCTGAAATTGACTGATTAGCAATTTCTAATCTGTTTTAAACCCCTACCCTGCGCCACCCCTAAATCCGCCCCTAAACATGCCCTCGTAAATTATATCATGAAATTACACTGTTAAATGTTTTATGCAGAATTAAGTTCCAAAAATACATATTAACAATAACTTTAACAATATTATCATAAAGCATTTCAGGGCCCATCAGTGCAGCCTATCAGTGCCCATCAGTGCAGCTAATCAGTGCAACACCCATCAGTGCAGCTTATCAGTTCCACCTCATCAGTGCCCATCAGTGCTGCCTCATCAGTGGCCATCAGTGCAGCATATCAGTGGCCATCAGTTTATCATATCATTGCCCATCAGTGCAGCCTACCATTGCCCATCAGTGCAGCTAATCAGTGCAACACCCATCAGTGCAGCTTATCAGTTCCGCCTCATCAGTGGCCATCAGTGCTGCCTCATCAGTGGCCATCAGTGCAGCATATCAGTGGCCATCAGTTTATCATATCATTGCCCATCAGTGCAGCCTACCATTGCCCATCAGTGCAGTGTATCATTGGCCATCAGTGTAGCGTGTCAGTTGTCAGGCCCATCAGTGCAGCGTATCATTGCCCATCAGTGCAGCGTATCATTGCCCATCAGTGCAGGGTATCATTGCCCATAAGTGCAGCATGTCAGTATCCATCAGTGCAGCCTCATCAGTGCCCAGCAATGCATCAGGGAGGAATCAGGAGGATCTAAATAAAAATGGGAAAAAAACGCACTAGAATACTTAAACATGAAAAAAAAAGAAACCCAAAACTATAGTTGCACAAATAAACACCAATATCTGTGTAAAGTAAACTAAAAAATCTAAATAAGTGCGCTTACAGCCTGTATACAAAGACTAGTGACATTTATCGAATAAAAACTGAATGAGTGATCACTTCAAACTATCACTAAACAGAGTGAAATTCATCAGTCGTGAAAATACGTAAAAGTAGTGATTTTAGTCCATAAACTGAAGAGCAAAAAAGTTCCATGAGTGTGTATCAACTTCATAAAAGTAGGGAAACACATCCACATTCCATCCCGCCGTACCCCATATAGGTGAAGGGAGAAGAGAGGAGTATAAAGATGTGGCTCTCTGTTGAAATAAATCCAAAGAAATGCTGAAGGTGGACCCTTACCCTGAATGGTGGACCTCCCTATCAGCAAGGTCTGACAAGCAAGCAGATTTTGCCCTCTGCGGGGACCATGAAGTGGTGGCGTCCAACACAGCTGATGCGTCCAACTCCTCCAACCCGGCGTTATCCAAATCGTCCACCTTGTTGTTGCTGTTCTGAACAACGAAAGGGTTTTGTTCAGAAGAGCAACAATAAGGTGGACGATTTGGATAAAGCCGATTTGGATAACGATTTGAATAGCCACTGCTGTCAAAAAAAAGTCCTAGACCGGCTACTCTAATAGACAGCACACTGGTCCAATGACGATCTAGAAGACGGGACTTTGTTTGACAGCGGCCAGCAATTCATATACAAGCCGCGTCTCAGCAAGAGATTCCCGCTCTGTGCAGATCCTTCTGACAGTTTCCTGGCTAATCGCTTCTGGCAGAAGCGGTATGGCATTTTGTACAGGACATCAGTGTGGCCCGCGGGGAGCCCCCCTCCGGGCCCCTCTGATGGCTGCACCGCTTCTGCCAGAAGCAATCAGCCAGGAAGCTGTCAGCCCAGTCTGCCCCTGCTCTGCACTCGCCCTCCACTAATTTCCACTCGCCAAATGTGATCAGATGAGTGGAAATTTTGAGGGCTGCATGTGCGAACACTCTGCTCCAGGGGGGGGCACCCCCCGCCCCCCTCATGCGGATGCCCATGGTTGCATATGTGTGGCATGTTGGAGTTAAAGCCCACCCTCTTTGCCACCTCACATAAGCGTTATGTGGGCTGCAAGAGGTTAAGAGGCAAAGAGAAATGCAAAACGAATGCACAGCCTGTACAGGCACAAGGTTCCCAGGCACCTAATGCAAAGATATCAAAGTGAGGCCCTTATTCCTCCCAGTAGCTTGCAATTCTGCTATACAGTGCCTTGAAAAAGTATTCACACCCCTTGAAATTTTCCACATTTTGTCATGTTACTACCAAAAATGTAAATGTATTTCATTGGGATTTTATGTGATAGACCAACATAAGTGGCACATGATTGTGAAGTGGAAGGAAAATGCTAAATGGTTTTTAATTTTTTTTACAAATAAATATATAAAAAGTGTGGCGTGCATTTGTATTCAGCCCCCTTTGTTCTGATATACCTAACTAAAATTTAGTGGAACCAATTGCCTTCAGAAGTCACCTAATTAGTAAATAGAGTCCACCTGTGTTTAATTTAATCTCAGTATAAATACAGCTGTTCTGTGAAGCCTTCAGAGGTTTGTTAGAGAACGTTAGTGAACAAACAGCATTAGGAAGGCCAAGGAACACACCAGACAGGTCAGGGACAGTTGTGGAGAAGTTTAAAGCAGGGTTAGGTTATACAAAAATTTTCCAAGGTTTAAACATCTCAAGGAGCACTGTTCAATCCATCACCTGAAAATGAAAAAAGTATGACACAGCTGCAAACCTTCCAAGACATGGCCGTCCACCTAAACTGACAGGCTGGGCAAGGACAGCATTAATCAGAGCAGCAGCCAAGAGGCCCATAGTAATTCTGGAGGAGCTACAGTGATCCACAGCTCAGGTGGGAGAATCTGTCCACAGAACAACTATTAGTCGTGCACTTCACAAATCTGGCCTTTATGGAAGAGTGGCAAGAAGAAAGCCATTGTTGAAAGAAAGCCATAAGAAGTCCCGTTTGCAGTTTGCGAGAAGCCATGTAGGGGACACAGAAATCATGTGGAAGAAGGAGCTCTGGTCAGATGAGACCAAAATTGAACTTTTTGGCCTAAAAGCAAGACGCTATGTGCGGGGGAAAACTAACACTGCTCTCCATAAATACACCGTCCCCACCATGAAACATGGTGGTGGTAGCCTCATGTTGTGGAGATTTATTTTCTTCAGCAGGAACAGGGAAGCTGGTCAGAGTTGATGGGAAGATGGATGGAGCAGTCTAAGCAGTCTTAGAAAAAGACCTGTTATGCCGCGTACACACGGTCGGACTTTTCGTCTACAAAAGTCCAACGGACGCCGACGGACTAAAGCTGGCTGGTAATCCGATCGTGTGTGGGCTTCTCCGGACTTTCAGCAGACTTTTTCAGCCTCAAATCCGACGGACTTTAGATTTGAAACATGCTTCAAATCTTTACGTCGTAACTACGACGGACCCCGAAATCCGCTCGTCTGTGTGCTAGTCCGACGGACAAAAACCCATGCTAGGGCAGCTATTGGCTACTGGCTATGAACTTCCTTATTTTAGTCCGGTGTACGTCATCACGTACGAATCCGTCGGACTTTTGTGTGGTCGTGTGTAGGCAAGTCCGTTCGTTAGAAAGTCTGCTGCAAGTCCGCCGAAAGTCCGCAGGAAGTCTGTCGGACAGGCTGTCGGACTTTTGTAGACGAAAAGTCCGACCGTGTGTACGCGGCATTAGAGTCTGCAAAAGACTTGTAACTGGAGCGGAGGTTCACCTTCCAGCAGGACAACAACCCTAAACATACAACCAGAGCTACAATGGGATGGTTTAGATCAAAGCATATTCATGTGTTAGAATGGCCCAGTCAAAGTCCAGACCCAAATCCAATTGAGAATCTATATGACTTGAAAATTTCTGTTCACAGACGCTCTCCATCCAATCTGACAGAGCTTGAGCTATTTTGCAAAGAAGAATGGGCAAAAATGTCACTCTCTAGATGTGCAAAGCTGGTAGAGACATACCCAAAAAGACTTGCAGCTGTAATTGTGGTGAAAGGTGGTTCTACAAAGTATTGACTCAGGGGCAGGGGCGGATCCAGGGGGGGGGCAACAGGGCAATTGCCCCCCCCCGAAGCACACACTCACTACACTCTGAATGTTATTGTTTGTGTATATATCCTGCCGCTGCGCCGCTCCGGCCGCTGTGCCGGGCCGAGTCTCTCTCTCTCTCTCATGAGAGAGACTCGCGTGTGGTACGGGCGGCGGCGGTCAATAACACTGAAGGAAGGAGGTGGGTGGAGCCTCTTCCCCCTGCACTCGTTGCTAGACGCCAGGCGGCCCTGGCGTTAGCAACGAGTGACGTCATCAGCTGCGTCAGTCACACTCTCAGCCGAGCCGACCGGCGGCCGGTGTGAGTGACTGTGACACAGCCTGGAGCGGCGCCTCCAGGCTCCTACATTACATAAAGCAGACTGAGCAGAGTGAGTCTCAGAGAGAGCAGACAGCAGCCTAACTCAATGAGTGTGGCTGAGTCTGTCTGTCTGTGACACAGGCAGCCTGGAGCGGCGCCTCCGAGGAGTCTCTAACAACAAGTCAAGCAGGGGCGGATCCAGGGGGGGGGCAACAGGGCAATTGCCCCCCCCCCGAAGCACACACTCACTACACTCTGAATGTTATTGTTTGTGTATATATCCTGCCGCTGCGCCGCTCCGGCCGCTGTGCCGGGCCGAGTCTCTCTCTCTCTCTCATGAGAGAGACTCGCGTGTGGTACGGGCGGCGGCGGTCAATAACACTGAAGGAAGGAGGTGGGTGGAGCCTCTTCCCCCTGCACTCGTTGCTAGACGCCAGGCGGCCCTGGCGTTAGCAACGAGTGACGTCATCAGCCGCGTCAGTCACACTCTCAGCCGAGCCGACCGGCGGCCGGTGTGAGTGACTGTGACACAGCCTGGAGCGGCGCCTCCAGGCTCCTACATTACATAAAGCAGACTGAGCAGAGTGAGTCTCAGAGAGAGCAGACAGCAGCCTAACTCAATGAGTGTGGCTGAGTCTGTCTGTCTGTGACACAGGCAGCCTGGAGCGGCGCCTCCGAGGAGTCTCTAACAACAAGTCAAGTGCACTTCAGCAGCAGCACACAGCACAGCACACAGCAGCCCGTCCGCCCCTGACTGTGTTGGCCCCACCCACCAGCACCCTCCTCCTGGCTCCCTCCATGTTGTCCACAGGCCACCACCGCCCATGAGTTATTGTTAGCTCCACCCACCTCCTCCATCTTCTCCACCTGGCACCCTGGGCAGTCTGCAGTGCAGAGCAGCAGAGCGCAGTGAAAGTTAAAATACAACTTATTGAGAGAAGATTACTGGATCCATCCGATCATCATCCATCTAGATTTGATTCTCCACTCAATTGCTCCGAAATCCTGCATGGGAACCCCTACCAGTACCCTCAGAGCATAAACGTGAGTAAAAGAATGTATGAATGTATGTCATGTTTCAAATCGCAAAATACATGTGTGCCACTGTGCCATGCATTATGTATGAAACAAAAAATGCCCTTTTAGTCTTGATCTTAAGCCCTTCAGCCCCGAAAAGTTTTACCCCTCCTTATGACCAGGCCATTTTTTGTGATACTGCGCTGCGTGCGTTACTTTGACTGGCTGACAATTGCGCGGTCGTGCGACGTTGTACCCAAATAAAATTGATGTCCTTTTTTTCCCACAAATAGAGCTTTCTTTTGCTATTTTCAAATAATGAAAATGACTTTTGAAATGAGACACATAGGATACTTTAATGATTTTGTTTTTATTGATTTATTTATTGTTAACGACAGATATAAGAGTTTAGTGTTTTAATAATGAAATGACAAATAGGAGATCTTAGCAATTGTTTTGTTTTTTTTTCCTTACCCTAAAAACATGAAAATGGCTTTTTAAAAGACAGAAATCAGATTTTAGTCATTTGTTTTATTATATAAAATGATATTTACTTTCGTTTTTAATAATGAAAATGACAAAAAAGGTGAGATTTTAGTGTTTTTTCCATATACAACAAAAAAAGACTGTAAAAATAATAAAAAAATTAAAATAACTTTTAAAATGATAAATAGGAGATCTTTGTGATTGTGGCTTTTTTTTTTTTTGTTAAAAGACAGAAATAATTCTCCACTCCATTGCTCCGAAATCCTGCATGGGAACCCCTACCCTCACCAGAGCATAAACGTGAGTAAAAGAATGTATGAATGTATGTCATGTTTCAAATCGCAAAATACATGTGTGCCACTGTGCCATGCATTATGTATGAAACAAAAAATGCCCTTTTAGTCTTGATCTTAACCCCTTCAGCTCTGAAAAGTTTTACCCCTCCTTATGACCAGGCCATTTTTTGTGATACTGCGCTGCATTACTTTGACTGGCTGACAATTGTGCAGTCGTGCGACGTTGTACCCAAATAAAATTGATGTCCTTTTTTTCCCACAAATAGAGCTTTCTTTTGCTGGTACTTGATCACCTTGGCGGTTTTTGCGATATAAGCCGAAAAGAGCAACAATTTTGAAAAAAAAAAAAAATAATATTTTTTGCTTTTTGCTATAAAAAAATGTCTTTCATAGTTTAAGCCAATACGTATTCTTCTACGATACGTATTCTTCCCTATGGCCAATCAGCGTGCGCGCCTTTGCTGGCTATTGCACAAAATGGCCTACAGGTATGTAGTTGTGTGCAATAGAGCCGACCTGCTGCAGTATATGTACTGCAGCTGGTCAGCAAGTGGTTAATCAAATTATAATGCAGAATATTGATTTAAATGCGGAGCTGCAGAAGAGCAAACAGTGCTTTAATCAGGCCACCTGAATTTATTTTTATATTTACATTTTTGAAACATTTGTTAACCTCCCTGGCGGTATGATTATTTCAGATTTTTGCATCTCAAAGCGGTACAATAATTTTGCATAGAAATTGGGCGTTTTATATTGTAGGCCTGTAATTCTTAGCTGAAAAACTGACTTGATCATTCATCTTGACAATTGTTTTTTATTGCTGTTGGGCACTGACAAGGCTGCATTTAATGGGCACTGGTGAGGCTGCATTGATGCATTGATTTCTTGTATCATTTCTGCAGTGTCTGACCATCTCTTTTATCATGTCTGCAGTCTATGGCCATCTCTTGTATAATGTCTGCAGTCTCTGATCATCTCTTGTATCATGTCTGCAGTCTCTGATCATCTCTTGTATCATGTCTGCAGTCTATGGTCATCTCTTGTATCATGTTTGCAGTCTCTGATCATCTCTTGTATCATGTCTGCAATCTATGGTCATCTCTTGTATCATGTCTGCAGTCTATGGTCATCTCTTGTATCATGTCTGCAGTCTATGGTCATCTCTTGTATCATGTCTGCAGTCTCTAATCATCTCCTGTATCACGTCTGCAGTTCTGATCAGCTCATGTATCATGTCTGCAGTCTCTGATCAACTCCTGTATCATGTCTGCAGTCTCTGATCTTCTCTTTATTCATGTCTGCAGTCTCTGATCATCTCTTGTATCATGTCTGCAGTCTATGGTCATCTCTTGTATCATGTCTGCAGTCTATGGTCATCTCTTGTATCATGTCTGCAGTCTATGGTCATCTCCTGTATCATGTCTGCAGTCTCTGATCATCTCTTGTATCATGTCTGCAGTCTATGGTCATCTCTTGTATCATGTCTGCAGTCTATGGTCATCTCCTGTATCATGTCTGCAGTCTCTGATCATCTCTTGTATCATGTCTGCAGTCTCTGATCATCTCTTGTATCATGTCTGCAGTCTATGGTCATCTCTTGTATCATGTCTGCAGTCTCTGACCATCTCCTGTATCACGTCTGCAGTTCTGATCAGCTCATGTATCATGTCTGCAGTCTATGATCATCTCGTGTATCACGTCTGCAGTTCTGATCAGCTCATGTATCATATCTGCAGTCTGTGGTCATCTCTTGTATCATGTCTGCAGTCTCTGATCATCTCTTGTATCATGTCTGCAGTCTATGGTCATCTCTTGTATCATGTCTGCAGTCTATGGTCATCTCTTGTATCATGTCTGCAGTCTATGGTCATCTCTTGTATCATGTCTGCAGCCTATGGTCATCTCTTGTATCATGTCTGCAGTCTATGGTCATCTCTTGTATCATGTCTGCAGTCTCTGACCATCTCCTGTATCATGTCTGCAGTCTCTGACCATCTGCTGCATCATGTCTGCAATGTATTCTTGCAATATTTAAACAGGGGGTCGGTTCGGTTATGGTACATGTACATGTCAACAATGTGTGTGCACAGTGCTGTTCTATAAAGCCAATTACTTTATTTAGTGTCCATTTTTGTACTTTAATTATAGAAACAGCAAAATGAGTCAGAAAAGAGTGAACTGCAGGACTATAGATTCTTTCTTCAGTACCAGTGCAAAAAAGTCATCCGGAGAAAAGCCAATAGTAGAAAGCACTTCAACTTCAAGTATGGAAGTTGACACTACCCTCCCATCCTGTTCTGGTACGATTGTAGAGCCAATATCTGGTGAAACAGATCGTAATGTGTCGCCACTGTCTGTTGATACCCCACCTCAAACCAGCAGTATCCTAATTAATGACATTGGCACACATCTTGGGAAAAAAATAGATGATTACACCAAATGCTTGCTATTGGAAAATCCATGGCAACCTCCCCCTGGATATGAATTACCTTTCTCTGTTCAGAACATGACTTCCAAGGATGGAGAAACTCGGGAAATAAAGAGATACCTGTCAAAACAACATATTGGCAGTTTTCCTTGGCTCGTGTATTCACCTGCCAAAAAGGGATTGTTTTGCAAGTACTGTGCATTGTTTGCGCAACATCGCAAAGGTGGTCATAACAAAGGCATGGCCCTTGGAAAACTAGTGATGGAGCCCCTTACTAATTTTAAAAAGCTTAAGGGCAAGGATGGAGATTTGGAAGTCCATGCAAGGCTTGTTTATCATCAGGAGAGTGTATTTGAAGGAAATGCATTTTTAAAAACCTACCATGCACCGGAAAATGAAATTGTTAATCAAATAAACTTGCATCGTCTGCAGAAAGTGAAAGAGAACCGAGAGCGAATTCGTCCTATCGTTGAGTCAATTATATTTTTGGGTAAACAAAATATACCTCTGCGTGGCCACCGAGATGATGGTGCTTTAATGGATGACTCCACCCCAGAGGTGAATGAAGGCAACTTTCGGGAATTGCTGAGGTACCGTGTTGCATCTGGAGACAAAATATTAGAGAACCACCTCCTTACTGCATCTTCTCGCGCTACATACATTTCAAAATCCACACAAAATGATTTAATCGGGTGTTGTGGTGATGAAATCAGCAATGTCATTGTAGCTAGAATTAAAGAGGCTTGCTATTTTAGTATTATATTAGATGAAACTACAGACATTTCCCATACCGAACAACTTACACTCAACTTTCGATATGTCTACAATGGATCAATTCGTGAGGATTTTATAAAATTTGTAGATGCCTACGAATTTGCAACCCAGAAGGAGTCGGGACTTGATAGTTCAGGTTCAGAACCAAGGCTTACAGGAAAAGTTTTAGGCCAGATGGTTATCCAAATAATTAAAGACCTCTCCCTGGACATCACTCATTGTGTTGGCATTGGAACAGACAGTTGCAGTGTTATGTCTTCAGAGGTGGCTGGTGCTGTGTCAGAGATTCTCCGTGTAGCACCCAACAGTTGCAGATGTCCTTGCTACAATCATTGTCTGAACAATTCAATTTCAAAGTCCTCACAAGTGTCAGCAGTTCGCAATGCAGTAGCAGTGGTCAAATCAACCATTTCATTCTTACACCAATCAGCAAAGCGTCATTTTATTTTAAAGCAGGAGTTAGGCTCTCAGCTTACCAGTCTTTGTGAAACTAGATGGGTAGAGCGCCATGATTCTCTCATATGATTTCGAGATGGACTTGTAAAAGTGGTGAGTGCACTATCTGCAATATCTCAATGGAAATGCTCAAGCACTAGCTCAACAGCATCTACTCTCATCCATTCTCTGTGCAGTGCAGAATTCATATTTTCCTTGGTTTCACTCATCAGTGTTCTGAAAGTAACCCTTCCTCTGAGTCGCTTCCTTCAATCCCCAACAATTGATTTAACAAGTGCATCGGACTGTTTGACTGATACCATGGCAACCATAGAGAATATGCGATGTAACGCTGATAGCACTTTTTCCACTTTGCATATGGAGGCTACAGAATTGGCTTCAGAACTTGGAGTGGAACTAAAATTGCCACGTCTTGTAGGCAGGCAAGTGCATAGATTCAATTACAATGTAGAATCAACTGAAGAATACTACAGGAAATCGTTGTATATTCCCTTGCTGGACAACATTATTAATGATTTAAAAAATCGTTTTCCAGAGAATTCGATGCAGTGTTTCCAGATTCAAATCTTGATGCCAGCAGTACTTTTTGGGAAAAAAATGGAAACCATGGTTCCTGTGGCTGTGCAATCATTATCAAAGCGTTTCCACCCTCTTCTAGCTGATGGTAAGCAGAAGATAATGGAGACATTGCTGCAGGGAGAACTAAGTCTATGGCTTACAAAGTGGAAACGAGAGTTATCACAACATAAGGAACTTCCAAAAACAGTTCTTGAAGTGTTGGACTTGTGTGACCAGGACCTCTTCCCAACCATCAGAAGTTTACTTCTGATCTTAGCAACTCTCCCTGTAAGTGTGGCCACAGCAGAGAGATCTTTCTCAACCCTTCGTCGTGTTAAAACATGGCTTCGGTCACGAATGGTGGAGGACCGGTTAAATGGCTTGTGTTTACTTTACATTCATAGAGATATTCCTGTGAATACTGACCGAGTTATCGAGCTGTTTGCCAAACAAGGAAAACGAAGAATTGAGCTAATTCTCTGAATTTTTCATGTTATGTAACTTACAAATAAAATGTTTCTGTTGTGTGTTTGGAGACAGTGGAGAGTGATAATGTTTGGGTTCTGCTATTTGTTTTTTTACACATAATTTTATATTGTTTGTGAATATTTTGTCTGGGAATATTCTTTTATAAGTATACAAACTGCTTATGATCTTTGTAATAATAAAGTTGTGGTTAAACCTATCCTGTCTGTTTGTAATGTAATAATTTAATCTGGAATGATAAAAGTGTCACTGTTTTAAACAAGGTTAGGACTGTATGATACGTTAAATAGAGTTCTGTAAGCAACACCTTATTTTCTGGCAGTGCCCCTCCCGAGACTAGACTCTGGATCCGCCCTTGAAGTCAAGTGCACTTCAGCAGCAGCACACAGCACAGCACACAGCAGCCCGTCCGCCCCTGACTGTGTTGGCCCCACCCACCAGCACCCTCCTCCTGGCTCCCTCCATGTTGTCCACAGGCCACCACCGCCCATGAGTTATTGTTAGCTCCACCCACCTCCTCCATCTTCTCCACCTGGCACCCTGGGCAGTCTGCAGTGCAGAGCAGCAGAGCGCAGTGAAAGTTAAAATACAACTTATTGAGAGAAGATTACTGGATCCATCCGATCATCATCCATCTAGATTTGATTCTCCACTCAATTGCTCCGAAATCCTGCATGGGAACCCCTACCAGTACCCTCAGAGCATAAACGTGAGTAAAAGAATGTATGAATGTATGTCATGTTTCAAATCGCAAAATACATGTGTGCCACTGTGCCATGCATTATGTATGAAACAAAAAATGCCCTTTTAGTCTTGATCTTAAGCCCTTCAGCCCCGAAAAGTTTTACCCCTCCTTATGACCAGGCCATTTTTTGTGATACTGCGCTGCGTGCGTTACTTTGACTGGCTGACAATTGCGCGGTCGTGCTACGTTGTACCCAAATAAAATTGATGTCCTTTTTTTCCCACAAATAGAGCTTTCTTTTGCTATTTTCAAATAATGAAAATGACTTTTGAAATGAGACACATAGGATACTTTAATGATTTTGTTTTTATTGATTTATTTATTGTTAACGACAGATATAAGAGTTTAGTGTTTTAATAATGAAATGACAAATAGGAGATCTTAGCAATTGTTTTGTTTTTTTTTCCTTACCCTAAAAACATGAAAATGGCTTTTTAAAAGACAGAAATCAGATTTTAGTCATTTGTTTTATTATATAAAATGATATTTACTTTCGTTTTTAATAATGAAAATGACAAAAAAGGTGAGATTTTAGTGTTTTTTCCATATACAACAAAAAAAGACTGTAAAAATAATAAAAAAATTAAAATAACTTTTAAAATGATAAATAGGAGATCTTTGTGATTGTGGCTTTTTTTTTTTTTGTTAAAAGACAGAAATAATTCTCCACTCCATTGCTCCGAAATCCTGCATGGGAACCCCTACCCTCACCAGAGCATAAACGTGAGTAAAAGAATGTATGAATGTATGTCATGTTTCAAATCGCAAAATACATGTGTGCCACTGTGCCATGCATTATGTATGAAACAAAAAATGCCCTTTTAGTCTTGATCTTAACCCCTTCAGCTCCGAAAAGTTTTACCCCTCCTTATGACCAGGCCATTTTTTGTGATACTGCGCTGCATTACTTTGACTGGCTGACAATTGTGCAGTCGTGCGACGTTGTACCCAAATAAAATTGATGTCCTTTTTTTCCCACAAATAGAGCTTTCTTTTGCTGGTACTTGATCACCTTGGCGGTTTTTGCGATATAAGCCGAAAAGAGCAACAATTTTGAAAAAAAAAAAAAAATATATTTTTTGCTTTTTGCTATAAAAAAATGTCTTTCATAGTTTAAGCCAATACGTATTCTTCTACGATACGTATTCTTCCCTATGGCCAATCAGCGTGCGCGCCTTTGCTGGCTATTGCACAAAATGGCCTACAGGTATGTAGTTGTGTGCAATAGAGCCGACCTGCTGCAGTATATGTACTGCAGCTGGTCAGCAAGTGGTTAATCAAATTATAATGCAGAATATTGATTTAAATGCGGAGCTGCAGAAGAGCAAACAGTGCTTTAATCTGGCCACCTGAATTTATTTTTATATTTACATTTTTGAAACATTTGTTAACCTCCCTGGCGGTATGATTATTTCAGATTTTTGCATCTCAAAGCGGTACAATAATTTTGCATAGAAATTGGGCGTTTTATATTGTAGGCCTGTAATTCTTAGCTGAAAAACTGACTTGATCATTCATCTTGACAATTGTTTTTTATTGCTGTTGGGCACTGACAAGGCTGCATTTAATGGGCACTGGTGAGGCTGCATTGATGCATTGATTTCTTGTATCATTTCTGCAGTGTCTGACCATCTCTTTTATCATGTCTGCAGTCTATGGCCATCTCTTGTATAATGTCTGCAGTCTCTGATCATCTCTTGTATCATGTCTGCAGTCTCTGATCATCTCTTGTATCATGTCTGCAGTCTATGGTCATCTCTTGTATCATGTTTGCAGTCTCTGATCATCTCTTGTATCATGTCTGCAATCTATGGTCATCTCTTGTATCATGTCTGCAGTCTATGGTCATCTCTTGTATCATGTCTGCAGTCTATGGTCATCTCTTGTATCATGTCTGCAGTCTCTAATCATCTCCTGTATCACGTCTGCAGTTCTGATCAGCTCATGTATCATGTCTGCAGTCTCTGATTAACTCCTGTATCATGTCTGCAGTCTCTGATCTTCTCTTTATTCATGTCTGCAGTCTCTGATCATCTCTTGTATCATGTCTGCAGTCTATGGTCATCTCTTGTATCATGTCTGCAGTCTATGGTCATCTCTTGTATCATGTCTGCAGTCCATGGTCATCTCCTGTATCATGTCTGCAGTCTCTGATCATCTCTTGTATCATGTCTGCAGTCTATGGTCATCTCTTGTATCATGTCTGCAGTCTATGGTCATCTCCTGTATCATGTCTGCAGTCTCTGATCATCTCTTGTATCATGTCTGCAGTCTCTGATCATCTCTTGTATCATGTCTGCAGTCTATGGTCATCTCTTGTATCATGTCTGCAGTCTCTGACCATCTCCTGTATCACGTCTGCAGTTCTGATCAGCTCATGTATCATGTCTGCAGTCTATGATCATCTCGTGTATCACGTCTGCAGTTCTGATCAGCTCATGTATCATATCTGCAGTCTGTGGTCATCTCTTGTATCATGTCTGCAGTCTCTGATCATCTCTTGTATCATGTCTGCAGTCTATGGTCATCTCTTGTATCATGTCTGCAGTCTATGGTCATCTCTTGTATCATATCTGCAGTCTATGGTCATCTCTTGTATCATGTCTGCAGTCTATGGTCATCTCTTGTATCATGTCTGCAGTCTATGGTCATCTCTTGTATCATGTCTGCAGTCTATGGTCATCTCTTGTATCATGTCTGCAGTCTATGGTCATCTCTTGTATCATGTCTGCAGTCTCTGACCATCTCCTGTATCATGTCTGCAGTCTCTGACCATCTGCTGCATCATGTCTGCAATGTATTCTTGCAATATTTAAACAGGGGGTCGGTTCGGTTATGGTACATGTACATGTCAACAATGTGTGTGCACAGTGCTGTTCTATAAAGCCAATTACTTTATTTAGTATCCACTTTTGTACTTTAATTATAGAAACAGCAAAATGAGTCAGAAAAGAGTGAACTGCAGGACTATAGATTCTTTCTTCAGTACCAGTGCAAAAAAGTCATCCGGAGAAAAGCCAATAGTAGAAAGCACTTCAACTTCAAGTATGGAAGTTGACACTACCCTCCCATCCTGTTCTGGTACGATTGTAGAGCCAATATCTGGTGAAACAGATCGTAATGTGTCGCCACTGTCTGTTGATACCCCACCTCAAACCAGCAGTATCCTAATTAATGACATTGGCACACATCTTGGGAAAAAAATAGATGATTACACCAAATGCTTGCTATTGGAAAATCCATGGCAACCTCCTCCTGGATATGAATTACCTTTCTCTGTTTAGAACATGACTTCCAAGGATGGAGAAACTCGGGAAATAAAGAGATACCTGTAAAAACAACATATTGACAGTTTTCCTTGGCTCGTGTATTCACCTGCCAAAAAGGGATTGTTTTGCAAGTACTGTGCATTGTTTGCGCAACATCGCAAAGGTGGTCATAACAAAGGCATGGCCCTTGGAAAACTAGTGATGGAGCCCCTTACTAATTTTAAAAAGCTTAAGGGCAAGGATGGAGATTTGGAAGTCCATGCAAGGCTTGTTTATCATCAGGAGAGTGTATTTGAAGGAAATGCATTTTTAAAAACCTACCATGCACCGGAAAATGAAATTGTTAATCAAATAAACTTGCATCGTCTGCAGAAAGTGAAAGAGAACCGAGAGCGAATTCGTCCTATCGTTGAGTCAATTATATTTTTGGGTAAACAAAATATACCTCTGCGTGGCCACAGAGATGATGGTGCTTTAATGGATGACTCCACCCCGGAGGTGAATGAAGGCAACTTTCGGGAATTGCTGAGGTACCGTGTTGCATCTGGAGACAAAATATTAGAGAACCACCTCCTTACTGCATCTTCTCGCGCTACATACATTTCAAAATCCACACAAAATGATTTAATCGGGTGTTGTGGTGATGAAATCAGCAATGTCATTGTAGCTAGAATTAAAGAGGCTTGCTATTTTAGTATTATATTCGATGAAACTACAGACATTTCCCATACCGAACAACTTACACTCAACTTTCGATATGTCTACAATGGATCAATTCGTGAGGATTTTATAAAATTTGTAGATGCCTACGAATTTGCAACCCAGAAGGAGTCGGGACTTGATAGTTCAGGTTCAGAACCAAGGCTTACAGGAAAAGTTTTAGGCCAGATGGTTATCCAAATAATTAAAGACCTCTCCCTGGACATCACTCATTGTGTTGGCATTGGAACAGACAGTTGCAGTGTTATGTCTTCAGAGGTGGCTGGTGCTGTGTCAGAGATTCTCCGTGTAGCACCCAACAGTTGCAGATGTCCTTGCTACAATCATTGTCTGAACAATTCAATTTCAAAGTCCTCACAAGTGTCAGCAGTTCGCAATGCAGTAGCAGTGGTCAAATCAACCATTTCATTCTTACACCAATCAGCAAAGCGTCATTTTATTTTAAAGCAGGAGTTAGGCTCTCAGCTTACCAGTCTTTGTGAAACTAGATGGGTAGAGCGCCATGATTCTCTCATATGATTTCGAGATGGACTTGTAAAAGTGGTGAGTGCACTATCTGCAATATCTCAATGGAAATGCTCAAGCACTAGCTCAACAGCATCTACTCTCATCCATTCTCTGTGCAGTGCAGAATTCATATTTTCCTTGGTTTCACTCATCAGTGTTCTGAAAGTAACCCTTCCTCTGAGTCGCTTCCTTCAATCCCCAACAATTGATTTAACAAGTGCATCGGACTGTTTGACTGATACCATGGCAACCATAGAGAATATGCGATGTAACGCTGATAGCACTTTTTCCACTTTGCATATGGAGGCTACAGAATTGGCTTCAGAACTTGGAGTGGAACTAAAATTGCCACGTCTTGTAGGCAGGCAAGTGCATAGATTCAATTACAATGTAGAATCAACTGAAGAATACTACAGGAAATCGTTGTATATTCCCTTGCTGGACAACATTATTAATGATTTAAAAAATCGTTTTCCAGAGAATTCGATGCAGTGTTTCCAGATTCAAATCTTGATGCCAGCAGTACTTTTTGGGAAAAAAATGGAAACCATGGTTCCTGTGGCTGTGCAATCATTATCAAAGCGTTTCCACCCTCTTCTAGCTGATGGTAAGCAGAAGATAATGGAGACATTGCTGCAGGGAGAACTAAGTCTATGGCTTACAAAGTGGAAACGAGAGTTATCACAACATAAGGAACTTCCAAAAACAGTTCTTGAAGTGTTGGACTTGTGTGACCAGGACCTCTTCCCAACCATCAGAAGTTTACTTCTGATCTTAGCAACTCTCCCTGTAAGTGTGGCCACAGCAGAGAGATCTTTCTCAACCCTTCGTCGTGTTAAAACATGGCTTCGGTCACGAATGGTGGAGGACCGGTTAAATGGCTTGTGTTTACTTTACATTCATAGAGATATTCCTGTGAATACTGACCGAGTTATCGAGCTGTTTGCCAAACAAGGAAAACGAAGAATTGAGCTAATTCTCTGAATTTTTCATGTTATGTAACTTACAAATAAAATGTTTCTGTTGTGTGTTTGGAGACAGTGGAGAGTGATAATGTTTGGGTTCTGCTATTTGTTTTTTTACACATAATTTTATATTGTTTGTGAATATTTTGTCTGGGAATATTCTTTTATAAGTATACAAACTGCTTATGATCTTTGTAATAATAAAGTTGTGGTTAAACCTATCCTGTCTGTTTGTAATGTAATAATTTAATCTGGAATGATAAAAGTGTCACTGTTTTAAACAAGGTTAGGACTGTATGATACGTTAAATAGAGTTCTGTAAGCAACACCTTATTTTCTGGCAGTGCCCCTCCCGAGACTAGACTCTGGATCCGCCCTTGAAGTCAAGTGCACTTCAGCAGCAGCACACAGCACAGCACACAGCAGCCCGTCCGCCCCTGACTGTGTTGGCCCCACCCACCAGCACCCTCCTCCTGGCTCCCTCCATGCTGTCCACAGGCCACCACCGCCCATGAGTTATTGTTAGCTCCACCCACCTCCTCCATCTTCTCCAACTGGCACCCTGGGCAGTCTGCAGTGCAGAGCAGCAGAGCGCAGTGAAAGTTAAAATACAACTTATTGAGAGAAGATTACTGGATCCATCCGATCATCATCCATCTAGATTTGATTCTCCACTCAATTGCTCCGAAATCCTGCATGGGAACCCCTACCAGTACCCTCAGAGCATAAACGTGAGTAAAAGAATGTATGAATGTATGTCATGTTTCAAATCGCAAAATACATGTGTGCCACTGTGCCATGCATTATGTATGAAACAAAAAATGCCCTTTTAGTCTTGATCTTAAGCCCTTCAGCCCCGAAAAGTTTTACCCCTCCTTATGACCAGGCCATTTTTTGTGATACTGCGCTGCGTGCGTTACTTTGACTGGCTGACAATTGCGCGGTCGTGCGACGTTGTACCCAAATAAAATTGATGTCCTTTTTTTCCCACAAATAGAGCTTTCTTTTGCTATTTTCAAATAATGAAAATGACTTTTGAAATGAGACACATAGGATACTTTAATGATTTTGTTTTTATTGATTTATTTATTGTTAACGACAGATATAAGAGTTTAGTGTTTTAATAATGAAATGACAAATAGGAGATCTTAGCAATTGTTTTGTTTTTTTTTCCTTACCCTAAAAACATGAAAATGGCTTTTTAAAAGACAGAAATCAGATTTTAGTCATTTGTTTTATTATATAAAATGATATTTACTTTCGTTTTTAATAATGAAAATGACAAAAAAGGTGAGATTTTAGTGTTTTTTCCATATACAACAAAAAAAGACTGTAAAAATAATAAAAAAATTAAAATAACTTTTAAAATGATAAATAGGAGATCTTTGTGATTGTGGCTTTTTTTTTTTTTTGTTAAAAGACAGAAATAATTCTCCACTCCATTGCTCCGAAATCCTGCATGGGAACCCCTACCCTCACCAGAGCATAAACGTGAGTAAAAGAATGTATGAATGTATGTCATGTTTCAAATCGCAAAATACATGTGTGCCACTGTGCCATGCATTATGTATGAAACAAAAAATGCCCTTTTAGTCTTGATCTTAACCCCTTCAGCTCCGAAAAGTTTTACCCCTCCTTATGACCAGGCCATTTTTTGTGATACTGCGCTGCATTACTTTGACTGGCTGACAATTGTGCAGTCGTGCGACGTTGTACCCAAATAAAATTGATGTCCTTTTTTTCCCACAAATAGAGCTTTCTTTTGCTGGTACTTGATCACCTTGGCGGTTTTTGCGATATAAGCCGAAAAGAGCAACAATTTTGAAAAAAAAAAAAAAAATATTTTTTGCTTTTTGCTATAAAAAAATGTCTTTCATAGTTTAAGCCAATACGTATTCTTCTACGATACGTATTCTTCCCTATGGCCAATCAGCGTGCGCGCCTTTGCTGGCTATTGCACAAAATGGCCTACAGGTATGTAGTTGTGTGCAATAGAGCCGACCTGCTGCAGTATATGTACTGCAGCTGGTCAGCAAGTGGTTAATCAAATTATAATGCAGAATATTGATTTAAATGCGGAGCTGCAGAAGAGCAAACAGTGCTTTAATCTGGCCACCTGAATTTATTTTTATATTTACATTTTTGAAACATTTGTTAACCTCCCTGGCGGTATGATTATTTCAGATTTTTGCATCTCAAAGCGGTACAATAATTTTGCATAGAAATTGGGCGTTTTATATTGTAGGCCTGTAATTCTTAGCTGAAAAACTGACTTGATCATTCATCTTGACAATTGTTTTTTATTGCTGTTGGGCACTGACAAGGCTGCATTTAATGGGCACTGGTGAGGCTGCATTGATGCATTGATTTCTTGTATCATTTCTGCAGTGTCTGACCATCTCTTTTATCATGTCTGCAGTCTATGGCCATCTCTTGTATAATGTCTGCAGTCTCTGATCATCTCTTGTATCATGTCTGCAGTCTCTGATCATCTCTTGTATCATGTCTGCAGTCTATGGTCATCTCTTGTATCATGTTTGCAGTCTCTGATCATCTCCTGTATCATGTCTGCAATCTATGGTCATCTCTTGTATCATGTCTGCAGTCTATGGTCATCTCTTGTATCATGTCTGCAGTCTATGGTCATCTCTTGTATCATGTCTGCAGTCTCTAATCATCTCCTGTATCACGTCTGCAGTTCTGATCAGCTCATGTATCATGTCTGCAGTCTCTGATCAACTCCTGTATCATGTCTGCAGTCTCTGATCTTCTCTTTATTCATGTCTGCAGTCTCTGATCATCTCTGCAGTCTATGGTCATCTCTTGTATCATGTCTGCAGTCTATGGTCATCTCTTGTATCATGTCTGCAGTCTATGGTCATCTCCTGTATCATGTCTGCAGTCTCTGATCATCTCTTGTATCATGTCTGCAGTCTATGGTCATCTCTTGTATCATGTCTGCAGTCTATGGTCATCTCCTGTATCATGTCTGCAGTCTCTGATCATCTCTTGTATCATGTCTGCAGTCTCTGATCATCTCTTGTATCATGTCTGCAGTCTATGGTCATCTCTTGTATCATGTCTGCAGTCTCTGACCATCTCCTGTATCACGTCTGCAGTTCTGATCAGCTCATGTATCATGTCTGCAGTCTATGATCATCTCGTGTATCACGTCTGCAGTTCTGATCAGCTCATGTATCATATCTGCAGTCTATGGTCATCTCTTGTATCATGTCTGCAGTCTATGGTCATCTCTTGTATCATGTCTGCAGTCTATGGTCATCTCTTGTATCATGTCTGCAGTCTATGGTCATCTCTTGTATCATGTCTGCAGTCTCTGACCATCTCCTGTATCATGTCTGCAGTCTCTGACCATCTGCTGCATCATGTCTGCAATGTATTCTTGCAATATTTAAACAGGGGGTCGGTTCGGTTATGGTACATGTACATGTCAACAATGTGTGTGCACAGTGCTGTTCTATAAAGCCAATTACTTTATTTAGTGTCCACTTTTGTACTTTAATTATAGAAACAGCAAAATGAGTCAGAAAAGAGTGAACTGCAGGACTATAGATTCTTTCTTCAGTACCAGTGCAAAAAAGTCATCCGGAGAAAAGCCAATAGTAGAAAGCACTTCAACTTCAAGTATGGAAGTTGACACTACCCTCCCATCCTGTTCTGGTACGATTGTAGAGCCAATATCTGGTGAAACAGATCGTAATGTGTCGCCACTGTCTGTTGATACCCCACCTCAAACCAGCAGTATCCTAATTAATGACATTGGCACACATCTTGGGAAAAAAATAGATGATTACACCAAATGCTTGCTATTGAAAAATCCATGGCAACCTCCTCCTGGATATGAATTACCTTTCTCTGTTTAGAACATGACTTCCAAGGATGGAGAAACTCGGGAAATAAAGAGATACCTGTCAAAACAACATATTGACAGTTTTCCTTGGCTCGTGTATTCACCTGCCAAAAAGGGATTGTTTTGCAAGTACTGTGCATTGTTTGCGCAACATCGCAAAGGTGGTCATAACAAAGGCATGGCCCTTGGAAAACTAGTGATGGAGCCCCTTACTAATTTTAAAAAGCTTAAGGGCAAGGATGGAGATTTGGAAGTCCATGCAAGGCTTGTTTATCATCAGGAGAGTGTATTTGAAGGAAATGCATTTTTAAAAACCTACCATGCACCGGAAAATGAAATTGTTAATCAAATAAACTTGCATCGTCTGCAGAAAGTGAAAGAGAACCGAGAGCGAATTCGTCCTATCGTTGAGTCAATTATATTTTTGGGTAAACAAAATATACCTCTGCGTGGCCACCGAGATGATGGTGCTTTAATGGATGACTCCACCCCGGAGGTGAATGAAGGCAACTTTCGGGAATTGCTGAGGTACCGTGTTGCATCTGGAGACAAAATATTAGAGAACCACCTCCTTACTGCATCTTCTCGCGCTACATACATTTCAAAATCCACACAAAATGATTTAATCGGGTGTTGGGGTGATGAAATCAGCAATGTCATTGTAGCTAGAATTAAAGAGGCTTGCTATTTTAGTATTATATTCGATGAAACTACAGACATTTCCCATACCGAACAACTTACACTCAACTTTCGATATGTCTACAATGGATCAATTCGTGAGGATTTTATAAAATTTGTAGATGCCTACGAATTTGCAACCCAGAAGGAGTCGGGACTTGATAGTTCAGGTTCAGAACCAAGGCTTACAGGAAAAGTTTTAGGCCAGATGGTTATCCAAATAATTAAAGACCTCTCCCTGGACATCACTCATTGTGTTGGCATTGGAACAGACAGTTGCAGTGTTATGTCTTCAGAGGTGGCTGGTGCTGTGTCAGAGATTCTCCGTGTAGCACCCAACAGTTGCAGATGTCCTTGCTACAATCATTGTCTGAACAATTCAATTTCAAAGTCCTCACAAGTGTCAGCAGTTCGCAATGCAGTAGCAGTGGTCAAATCAACCATTTCATTCTTTAACCAATCAGCAAAGCGTCATTTTATTTTAAAGCAGGAGTTAGGCTCTCAGCTTACCAGTCTTTGTGAAACTAGATGGGTAGAGCGCCATGATTCTCTCATAAGATTTCGAGATGGACTTGTAAAAGTGGTGAGTGCACTATCTGCAATATCTCAATGGAAATGCTCAAGCACTAGCTCAACAGCATCTACTCTCATCCATTCTCTGTGCAGTGCAGAATTCATATTTTCCTTGGTTTCACTCATCAGTGTTCTGAAAGTAACCCTTCCTCTGAGTCGCTTCCTTCAATCCCCAACAATTGATTTAACAAGTGCATCGGACTGTTTGACTGATACCATGGCAACCATAGAGAATATGCGATGTAACGCTGATAGCACTTTTTCCACTTTGCATATGGAGGCTACAGAATTGGCTTCAGAACTTGGAGTGGAACTAAAATTGCCACGTCTTGTAGGCAGGCAAGTGCATAGATTCAATTACAATGTAGAATCAACTGAAGAATACTACAGGAAATCGTTGTATATTCCCTTGCTGGACAACATTATTAATGATTTAAAAAATCGTTTTCCAGAGAATTCGATGCAGTGTTTCCAGATTCAAATCTTGATGCCAGCAGTACTTTTTGGGAAAAAAATGGAAACCATGGTTCCTGTGGCTGTGCAATCATTATCAAAGCGTTTCCACCCTCTTCTAGCTGATGGTAAGCAGAAGATAATGGAGACATTGCTGCAGGGAGAACTAAGTCTATGGCTTACAAAGTGGAAACGAGAGTTATCACAACATAAGGAACTTCCAAAAACAGTTCTTGAAGTGTTGGACTTGTGTGACCAGACCTCTTCCCAACCATCAGAAGTTTACTTCTGATCCTTAGCAACTCTCCCTGTAAGTGTGGCCACAGCAGAGAGATCTTTTTCAACCCTTCGTCGTGTTAAAACATGGCTTCGGTCACGAATGGTGGAGGAACGGTTAAATGGCTTGTGTTTACTTTACATTCATAGAGATATTCCTGTGAATACTGACCGAGTTATCGAGCTGTTTGCCAAACAAGGAAAACGAAGAATTGAGCTAATTCTCTGAATTTTTCATGTTATGTAACTTACAAATAAAATGTTTCTGTTGTGTGTTTGGAGACAGTGGAGAGTGATAATGTTTGGGTTCTGCTATTTGTTTTTTTACACATAATTTTATATTGTTTGTGAATATTTTGTCTGGGAATATTCTTTTATAAGTATACAAACTGCTTATGATCTTTGTAATAATAAAGTTGTGGTTAAACCTATCCTGTCTGTTTGTAATGTAATAATTTAATCTGGAATGATAAAAGTGTCACTGTTTTAAACAAGGTTAGGACTGTATAATACGTTAAATAGAGTTCTGTAAGCAACACCTTATTTTCTGGCAGTGCCCCTCCCGAGACTAGACTCTGGATCCGCCCTTGCTCAGGGGGCTGAATACAAATGCGCGCCACACTTTTCACATATTTATTTGTAAAAAAATTTGAAAACCATTTATCATTTTCCTTCCACTTCACAATTATGTGTCACTTTGTGTTGGTCTATCACATAGTCCCAATAAAATACATTTACGTTTTGGTTGTAACATGACAAAATGTGGAAAATGTTAAGGAGTATGAATAGTTTTTCAAGGCACTGTACAGTGGTGCAGGGTGCGAAAAAAAATTATGATAAGAAGAAGGCAATGAAAGAGTTCATAATAATGAATTGGGTTTCACTAATAGTTAAAAAGGCTTTAAGCTTTTGTAGCGCTATCCCTGAAGGAGCCGCTAATTTTGGGTAAAGTTCTCTGTTCTGTTCTTCGACTCCAGGAACAACTTCAGCCCCTTTGACACACCTGGTTAAATGAAACTGAAAGCACATATAAGGCCATGAGTATAGATGCCTTTAGCTTTGTTGGAATTACTACCAGAAAATAGACCCAAGACTGTTTAGTGGTAAATTAAATGAATATATTGGTATGAGTTAGAAAGAGTGGTTTGAACATAAATGAGCATACAGACAGTAGATTTGGACTTGGTCTGCTAGACAATGTAATAGCTATGCCAAAGTAACCTAGAATAGGGTTCTGTACCACTAAACTGCAATTAACATATGAATCAACAAAGTCAGCAATGAACAGTGCATATAAACATTAACTGCAATGTGAATATTAAAAATGCTACAACTGGGTTAGAGACTAGTGCATTGTAAGACAATGTAAGACAATGGCTAAGTCCTTTATAGTGTCTCCTGCAAGGTACCTCTAAACTAAGCAATGAGCAATGGTCAGCTGTAATGTACAGTCTTTAGTCCTGAATCTTCAGCCGGCTAACACCGGGGCCCAATGACACTGTTGGCATTGATGAGAATAGTCGTAATAAGGCCTGCAGGCAGTAATAGAGCCATAGGGCAGCTAGGTAGTCAGTCCCTAAGGGCTCAGTCTCTAGAGGCCACAAGTCGCACAAGGCCCTCCTACCAGACCAGCAACACAGCAGCAGTGGTCCTTCCTCATTAGATGTCCAATCACTCTGGGTTTCCTGGGGGGACTCCGGTCCTCAGCAGTACATGGACTGCATCCTGAAGGTGGCTCAGTTCCTTAGCACACAGGTTAAAGCTCTGTACGCTCTGGATATGGGCACAGAAAAAGGGCTTTATAGTGGCTCAGTGTCTCTCTCTCTTTGTCAACTGACTTAGATACAAACCACCAACCTTCCACTCCTTGCCCTACTCTCATTGCACTGTTCTTACCCCTGATCTCTCTTTTATTTGCCTGCAGAAGTCTTGTGTTCTCTTTCTCTGAAGTGCCCTGGAAGCCTAGGTAACGAAGTCCAAGCCCAATCTATTTGTACTATACAGCGCTCCTTAGAAACTACAAATCCCTGGTTCCATTGCAGCCGCATCTCCCTCTTTGATGCTGATTGGCTCACGTCACAGCAGCCAAGGGGGTTGGGGGGGCAGAACCGATCACGGTGGATCTTCACACAGAACCTGCAGTTGTACCTCTCTGCAGTGGTAGGTTGGGCAAGCGAGGGGGAGATCTAACACAGCCCACAGTACAGCTACTCAGCCAGCTGAGGCAGCACCTGGCTACACTTTTATTTAAAGGATAAGTTCATCTTTGGGAACATGTTAGATGTTACACTCATTTTTAGGGTGGAATATGTAACATGTTCCTAATGCTGCAGCCGCTGCCCATTCACCGTATTCCCTGTGACAGCAGTACGGGGAGACGTTCCCCGTACTGGCTGTCATGTTTTGAAATCAGTGTGGCTGTACGGGGCTCCGCCCACATGGCCGTGTCATTCATTCACACAGCTCTGTGACCATTTATGTTGCCTGTCTCTGGACTCGTTCTAGCTTGTCAATATCTTTTTGTTCGTGGGACCTCCAGAACTGGACACAATATTCTAAATTAGGTTATATATACCTGTGTACCTGTGTATATATATATATATATGTAGCGCTGGTAGATTTGCAATCTACCGCATGTTAGGTAAATTTAGGAAGGTTAAGTTTGCCTCTGTTCCAGCATGGCTTACGTTGTGTGTGTTTCCATGCTGACTGGTGGGTGGCGCAGGGGTGGGTCCAGAGGCTTCTCTGGGGCCTTACCACCGCGGCCTAGGAATGGTCCTGAGCTGTCAGTCCTGTGTGGCGAAGCTGGACAACCAAGGAGATCCCAGGGGAGGACCCATCTTGGAGAGATCACGCTGTGTGCTGGTCTATAGAGGGGCCTGGTGACTCAGTTGGAGGACGTATCCGAAAGTAACTATACAGCATAGTGTTGCCGGGTTGGCTTAAGGGTTCAGGCACTGTGACTGACATTCATTACAGAATATCTGATACATCCTGTGGCAGAGGATCGTACGGATTTTGTTCCCAAGCAAGTCTGTGGCAGAGACTTTGATTCGTGCTGCGTACTGGCTGCTAGGCTGGTGAGAGAGGCCTATCCAGACGAGCAAGGAGTGTTTCCCACAAGGGGCGCACATTCCATACAATATCTGAATTCTACCCGAACATTTGTTAAAAGAACCCTAAAGGAAGATGTTTGAGTTTCTTCTGCAGTTTCCCTTTCGTCTCTTTCCTGCTATTTCCTAAGTCAAGTGTTTAATAAAGCATTGAAAACGTACTCCAGTGTTGGTGCGTGTATCGTCCACAGGTAAACTCAACGGAACCCTAGACCCGGTGTCGGTGAAACGGAGGGAAGCAGAGTGAAGGTAACAGACCCGCTTAAACCAGCAGCTCCCCCGAGAGTTATTGCTGTATGTATATATATATATATATATATATATATATATATATATATATATATATATACATATATATATATATATATATATATATATATATATATATATATATATATATATATTGGAACCACCAGCTGACAGCCATAGTCTAGCACAAGTCCAGGAGCTGAATTGATTGGCCCCTGGGCATCTTATCCTGCTACAAAGAAGATACATGCCACATCATCCCTCCTTCTCCTTGCCCCTGCATAGATCATTTGTAGCTGCATAGAGGCCAGGAACAGATCTCTTCTCCTGATCCAGACTGTGCCTGACATAAAAATGTAAAAGTAAAATTAAAATGAAAAAAAAAATGATAATTGAAATGTTGGGAAAAAGTCTTTGATCAATATATAAATACCAAAGATGCTACAAGTCTGTTTGGCTGTTATTGACGTTGACGAGTCAGAAATTTGGATTAAATTATGCTAAGCAAGATTGATCCATTATTTTTATCTCCAGATATTTATTTGGTCTATACTTTAATTTCAATGTACATTGAGATATTAACTGCAAAAATTCAATAAATATTTAACTTTCAACTTATGGCATATAAAAAAATGCAAATCACTATAAATTAAACATGTGCATTTATCCACATTGTTTTTTATTTTTGGGCTAAAGTTCATTGATCATTCTTTCTTTAAAAATGAGATAAAACAAGTTATAACTTTATAATAAATCTATAGATACGCTTGTGATTATGTTTATCCAGTCCTATGACAAAGGCAACCCTGGCAGACAGGACAGCCAAGTCATAGTTACATAGTTAGTCAGGTTGAAAAAATCCTCCATCTTGATCAAAATTTTCAGTCTGTTAAACAATGAAGAAGTAGTAGTTCTCCGCAGTATACTCCTGTAAGTCCAGGGGGGGGGGGGGGATTAAGAGCCTTGATAAAGTGAGATGAATGACCCTGAACATAATTCAACCCGGACAACGAGCAACATTAAATGGTCTACACAAGAGAATCCTGGAGATGGTAGTGAAACACTTGGAAATATGTTTTATTTTTTACACCTGTGGGATTGTTTTTATTTGCACTGTATTTGATGGCTTATTTTTCAAGCGGTAATAACCACTTGCCTAGCGGGCACTTTTACCCCCTTACAAATTTCAGCTTCCAGTGCTGTCACACTTTGAATGACAATTGCGCGGTCATGCAACACTGTACCCATATGAAATTTTTATAATTTTTGTCACACAAATAGAGCTTTCTTTTGGTGGTATTTAATCACCACTGTTTTTTTTTTCCCTTTTTTTTTGCTAAATAAAATGAAAAAGACTAATTTTTTTGGGGGAAAAAAAGTTTTTCATAGTTTGTTATACATTTTTGCAAACAGGTAATTTTTCTCTTCACTGATGTGCACTGATAGTCTGCACTGTAGAGTGGACACTGATGGGCAATAATAGGCTACACTGATGGGCACTGATGAGGTGGCACTGATAGGGGGCACTGATCGTCACTAATGGGCACTGATAGGTCGCACTGAAGGGCACCGATAGGTGCCACTGATAGGTGGTACTGATGGGCACTGTTAGGCAGCACTGATTGGCAGCACTGAAGGGCACTGATAAGTGGGACTGATAGATGGCACTGATAAGTGGGACTGATAGGTGGCTCTAGCAGCACTGAAGGGCACTGATATGCGGCACTGAAGGGCACTGATAGGCAGTACTGATAGGTGGCTCTGATGGGCATTGGTTGGCAGCACTGATGGGCACTGATTGCCAGAACTGGTGGCCACTGATAGACAGTATTGGTGGGCACTGTTGGGACTGCACTGATAATCAGGACACTGATAATCATTGTCCTGATTATCAGTGTACATGTCCCTTTCACACAAGCCACTTACTGGATCTCCTCTCCTCATGCTGTCAGCATGAGAAAAGGAATGCTGATAACGGCTTGTGTTTACATCGTGATGAGCAGTGATTGGACACAGCTGATCACGTGGTGAAGAGCCGCTGTGATTGGCTCTTTACCCCGATCTGTGATCAGCTGTGTTCTAAGGATATTACACCCTCCCTGCAACATGTGACCGCTCTGTAGCCGTCATTCAGCTATAGCGCGGTCGGGAACTGGTTAAACCCAAAACCTAAAATGTAATATATATTACAGCTTACCAATCATTAGATTTGGTGGCTGCATCCATTTTCTTTTCTTTGGCTTTTTTCCCTGTGTTTTCATCTGGTGATCTGGCCAATAACACATCTCCTGTATTAGAGTGCCCCACTCTGGATGGGGAAGAGGCAGTGTTAAATGTATTAGCAGATTTAAATACACTAACAAATTAAAGCCAAACTCCAGCTTCGACTTTATAATCAGTTACAAAAAACAGTTTTCTCCTTTTGGGATAAATGGTTTTACATGAATAAATAAAAGATGATCATTTCAGATACACCTGCCAGTGTTAAATGGTTTGTCTAATCCACGTAAACGGAAATATTCTGCAGGAGAGTTTGTGCTTTTGAAAAACAACAGACTTGCTGGCTGAATAACCAGATGAAAATAAAAGAGAGCCTAAAAAATAAAATTAATGCAGTCATTGGTACGCTGCAATATAATATATGTTTGAATTTTGGGTTTAATACCACTTTAAGCACTTGAATTAAATGGACTTGTTGTTTGAATAGCTGGGCTCGAATTATTTAGTTTACGCATCGGTTCTCCTCCGCTGATGGCCAATTTAATCATGCATTGTGAGAACCAACACCAGACACAGAGTGCCCCCGCTGTCTGTCCATATTGCATCACCCACAACTATGCTCATGCTCTAGAATTAAAATAAATGTTCACTTTTAATAATCAGAATTGTTTAATGTCAGTCCCTGAGACAAAATAACTTATTGTGCTAATCTTTGTGCTTACCCTCATGAATTTTCCTGTAAATAGGCACATTTGTTTAAACAAATCATATTTAATCTTATTGCTTGTCTGTTGTATTTGTTTGGTTTCTCAAGACAATAAAATGTGGCAATTTCAATAAATCTTATATGCAAAGGTGCATGTACAATGTGCATTCTAATCCTGTTAAATACTGTGTACTCGTTAAATGACAGATTGGGCCCCGGAGTCTAATAGCATTAGCCTTTACAGATACAGTGCCTTGAAAAAGTACTCATACCTCCTTGAAATTTTCTACATTTTGTCATGTTCCAAACAAAAACGTAAATGTATTTTATTGGGATTTTATGTAATAGATCAACACAAAGTGGCACATAATTGTGAAGTGGAAGGAAAATGATAAATGGTTTTCAACATTTTTTGTAAATAAATATGTAAAAAGTGTGGCGTGCATTTGTATTCAACCCCCTGAGTCATTGGATTTAGGCCTGGACTTTGACTGGGCCATTCTAATACATGGGTATGCTTTAATCTAAACCATCCCATTGTAGCTCTGGCTGTATGTTTAGGGTCATTGTCCTGCTGGAAGGTGAACCTCCGCCCCAGTCTCAAGTCTTTTGCTGACTTAACAGGTTTTCTTCTAAGATTGCCCCGTATTTGGCTCCATCTATCTTCACATCAACTCTGACCAGCTTTCCTGTCCCTGCAGAAGAAAAGGATCCCAACAACATGATGCTGCCACCACCGTGTTTCACAGTAGGGATGGTGTGTTCGCGGTGATGTGCATTGTTCGTTTTCCTCCACACATAGCATTTTACTTTTAGGCCAAAAAGTTCAATTGTGGTCTTATCTGACCAGAGCACCTTCTTCCACATGTTTGTTGTGTCCTGTCGAAAACTGCAAACAGGACTTCTTATGGCTTTCTTTCAACAATGGCTTTCTTCTTGCCACTCTTCCATAAAGGCCAGATTTGTGTAGTGCACGACTAATAGTTGTCCTGTGGACAGATTCCTCCAGGGCAGCCATTAGAAATTGTGGGACCCCTTACACAGCTTTAGGCCTGGGCCCCCCCGAACCTGACCATCAAGTCCTTCAGTTCCTCACACATGTACACTCTAAGCCCCCCTCACATGTGTATGTATGAAATACATGCACAGGCATTTACACACACACAGGTATGTACACACACACACACATGCATGCACACACACAGGCATGCACACACACACACACACACACACAGACATGTACACACACACAGGCATGTACACACACACAGGCATATACACACACACACACACACAGATAGGCATGTGCACACACACACATGTACACACACACACACACAGCCACCCCCCCAACTTGTACAACAGCCCTTACTTGTGAGGTGGTCCTCCTGGTCCCAGCTCTTGTTTCCACATGTGGCTGAGACACAAATAGGAGCTGCAGTCCAGCAGGAAATGGCCAGAGGTGGCAGCAAAGAGCCCAATGTGAGTTCAATGACACAAAGCAGCAGATACCGACTCACACACATACAGAAGCATTTACGGAGCTTCTCTGTACCCGCTCCTCCCTTCTCACATCCCTGCCAGTCGCCTGGGTCCATCCAGATTCTCGGGGACCTTACAAGTGTATGGGCTGTACCCTCCTGATTGCAGCCCTGATTCTCCCACCTGAGCTGTGGGGCTCTGCAGCACCTCCAGAGTTACCATGCTTCTCTGATTAATGCTCTCCTTGCCCGGCCTGTCAGTTTAGGTGGATGGCCATGTCTTGGTAGGTTTGCAGTTGTGCCATACTCTTTCCATTTTCGGATGATGGATTGAACAGTGCTTCGTGAGATGGTCAAAGCTTGGGATATTTTTTTTATAACCTAACCCTGCTTTAAACGTCTCCACAACTTTATCCCTGACCTGTCTGGTGTGTTCCTTGGCCTTCGTGATGCTGGTTGTTCATTAAGGTTCTCTAACCAACCTCTGAGGGCTTCACAGAACATCTGTATTTATACTGAGATTAAATTACACACAGGTGGACTCTATTTACTAATTAGGTGACTTCTGAAGGCAATTGTTTCTACTAGATTTTAGTTAGGGGTATGAGAGTAAAGGGGGCTAAATACAAATGCACACCACACTTTTTACATATTTATTTGTAAAAAATGTTGAAAACCATTTATCGTTTTCCTTCCACTTCACAAATATCTGCCACTTTGTGTTGGTCACATAAATAACCAATAAAATAAATTTACATTTTTGGTTTTAACATGACAAAATGTGGACAATTTCAAGGGGTATGAATACTTTTTCAAGGCACTGTATCTATCCAGTCCTCGGGCGTAAATTCCAGAATGGGTTTGTCATCCATCTGTCAACATAGGTTATAATAAATGTCAGATGCAATATTACTGTTGATTTAATGAAGTAGATGCGTGTAGTATGGTCATCCTATGGATCTGATGCACTGATGTGCACTGATTTTTTTTGCATTGATTTTTGGGGATTTTATAAACTTTTTTTAATTATTTCCTTTACGTTATCTTTGGAAAGTGTTTTACATTTTACTGTCTTAGTCTTTTCTGTAACACCTTTTGCTGGTTATAGATTTATTAAAGTGCCTGCCCTGCTGTCAATCCGGTTTAGTGAACTATGCTTAGATGTCTGGATTAGTTTATGTAGTGTGTCTATAAGCCTGTGACCTTAAGAGAGGCTTGTAATGATGTAATCTAACTGCTGCATAATAGTGCCTCTTGGGTCCATAAGCACATTTAGGGAATAAAACCAAAGACCAAATAAGCTTCCTGATTACATCAATGAGGAGAAACACATTTGCAGAATACTAAACCTTATAAACAAACGGAATTACAAACATTTTAGGAAACATCAGAGACTATACAAGGTTGACATATTTACAGTGTCATTACAAGATGTGGAAAATAATGAATTTACAACACGATCCAAAACAAAATAATGTGTTATTGGAATTCTTGCAGTGTCATATTCCTATGCTAAAATACCCATTACACTTGTTGTTTGGTAATACAAACTGAGTTCTCATTACATTATTTTTTAATGAACAGTATCCTGTGTTTCACTCTTTAAAATGTGATGTCCATTTACATTTGTAAAAGCCAGATTTCTCTTCTTCAGGTTATTCTGATATTTTTCTGCTGATTTTCACCAAAATATTGGGGAAAGGAAATTGCTCAACCCAAGTTTCTAGTAAGTTGTGTTCTCTAGAGCAGTCTTTCTTAACCTAGGGGTTCTTTGGGAAGGGAGCAGTGACAGGTTGTTCTCCTGACTACAATGACCACCAAAGTAAAAGGTCACTAAAAATTTGAATATATTATATAGTTTCATTTTATAATTATTACTTAGAGCGGAACCTAAGGGGTTAATACTTTTCCAATGGTCCCTCGCTGCTGGCATCTTCTCATGTATACCGGTCTTCGGCTGTCTTCATTGGCCAGCGTAGGATGACATCACCCTTGTGCATGCGCAGGAAGCCATCATTCTGGTACACAGAGATGAACCCAGTGCTGTAAGCTGAGCTGCGTATGCTCAGCTCAATTTACAGTGCTGGAGAAGAGAGCGAGCAAGCAGATAGGGGCATTTTATTGCAGAAGAGACATTTCACACTAAAAGCCTGTGTGCTCCCTGTTTGTTACAGCAGAACTTAAGTTCCACTTTAACTCAATAATTAGACTTTCATCCACCCCAATCCTCTCCCCCTCCCTGCTACCAGTCGGGGTGCCTATGCTGGTCCGTGTCCACAGCCAACAGAGCCTACAATGGGCACCTGGGCATCAGAACTGGACCACAGAGCAATGGAAGAAGGTGGCCTGGTAAGAGCTATTTTGGCAGCAAAAGGGGGACCTACTCAATATTAGGTGGGTGGTCATACATTTATTGGTGATCTGTGTATTCCAGGAGACATCAGCTACCATTCTTAATAGGAGTAGGTGGCAGGGCTGGGGAAGTGGCTACCGCTTCCTGATGATGCTGGATGGCAGCGGATCAACTGGGTGGGTAATTATCTGAAATGAGGACAACCCAGCATCAGGTAACTGGGGGTTTATATGGGGAGGAGGGGTGTCTGTGGGGGGGGGGGGGGTTAATACATCCCAATATTTATTTTTCTATTTTTAACTATATGCAACCTACTGATGTACACATGTAAATGTACAGTGAGCTGTAGATGTCATTTTAAAGTAAGGGTTCCCAGACACCTGAAAACAAGGTAAAACGGCCGATCTAGAGAGATTCTGACGCTTTTACTATCTAGACCCCCTTTACCCACAATAGTGCTGCTTTTACACCCCTTGCCTTGTGCAGTACATTATAAACAGGAATTATATGCATTAGGAATTATAACAGGGTAAAATAGTTTTCTGTTGGAAGTGACTAAGAAAGTTTTGTCCATGCTGTATTCTTACGGAAATGAGTTTAGAATTTAAAATATGGATTACAATATGGTCACGTACAGTGCTCTGACATCTCAGCTTACCTCCTCTGTGTAAATGACCTGGGCTGCTCAGGTCTCCTGTGGACCTATATTTTGGATAGAATTAAGTTGTGACTTTTAATAATTAATCAGCCCTGTTTCTGTGAGAAGCAGGAGTCTGATTTAACCTTTCTTTAAAGGAACTGTGACCTACTCACCAGGCTCTCTTTATATTCCATTACCGTATTTTTCCCTTATCTATTTGTGGCATTTAAAAGCTACCTGTCACAATGAAAACAGACATTTTATAAAACAAATCAAATATCCATGAAGATACGGTTGTTAGGAATTATCCAACACCACTTAAAATGAGGCACTTTGTTCTACTACTTTGTTTAATATATTTTTAAATAGCAATTTTAATGGTATAATGGTTAGAACTGTTTTCATTTTCCAATTTTAGGACCTGCTCACCACTGGAGGTTGAAGAGTAGGAAGAGGAGTTGTGAGGTCAGGTCCCCAGACCAAAGACACAAAAAAATTTGTAAGCAATTTAAAAGTGGGGGCCTGCAGTGAGGTAATAGCACAACAGTACTGTAGCTGTTTGCTTTAGGACTGTCTCTCACAAACTGAAACCCTGTAGGGAGCTGTACAGAACAAGGAGATTGGGGATAGAGGGATGGATGGAGATCAGGTTTGTATACTATAAATATGGGGAGCTGCAGTGTGGTTATTACCCAAATTGGAGTTTGGTTCCATATCTTTTTACTATATACTATGTCCCACTGGTCTTGACTCTTAAAAAATAGCATAGCAGTAATTGTTTGCTTTAGGGTGGTCTCTCACAAACTGGAATCCTGTATGGAGCTGTATAAACAGGGAGAGTGGGGACAGAGTGGTGGATGGGGATGACCCATTTAGCTCTAGGTATTAAGTAAGTTATAACAATTGAGCTTTGTATGCTATAAAAGTGGGTAGGGGGGGGCTGCAGTGGAGTTGTTTTATGCAAACCGAGTTTGTTTCTATATATGTCTCTGGTGTCACAGAGTAGTACAAGTTTTAAAGACAGAATTTTCCTTTCATAATAAATAGAAGCCCTTTCTAATGTAATTTTTGTCCAAGCCATCCCAATGTGCTTATCTCTCACTTACATAGTCCATGGCAGCCTTCAATATGTACCTCAATTTTTTAAATTTCAAAAATGCTTTCTTAGCCCTGACTTCTTGTAGCATCATGTGACTATTACATCCAGGAAACTTTAAATTATTATTATTATTATACAGGATTTATATAGCGCCAACAGTTTATGTAGCGCTTTACAACTTGAGGGTAGACAGTACAAATACAATACACTTTAATACAGTAGGAATCATAGGGCCCTGCTCCTTAGAGCTTACAAATCCCATCATGAACTGCCTTACTGCATCACATAATAGGGAATGTTTATCTCCCTGG
This sequence comes from Aquarana catesbeiana, assembly GCF_042186555.1. NCBI lineage: Eukaryota > Metazoa > Chordata > Amphibia > Anura > Ranidae > Aquarana > Aquarana catesbeiana. The sequence continues at coordinate 562,383,190 of NC_133328.1, forward strand.
AACGGATCTCCTTTATACCACCTCCTTTTCATTTCCACCCACTTTCCTACTTCTTCCTTTAAAGTGTTTGTAAACACTCACATATACCAAGTGAATTGATTGGCCTTAGATGATACACAGAGATTAAACAAATCCTCCTAAATAAGCTGTACCTGTTTATTAACAGCTGTATTTCCTCTACAGCCATTCAAAGTGTAGAATTTACATAGGATCTATCAGCTCTGAAAAGCAGGGGGCAGAGAGCTGAAGTTACATCAGTGAGGAGAGCTCTGAGAGCTGATTGGAGGCAAGGGACACACCCCGTTCACACAGCACACAGGAACAGAGCTGAGGCTGTCAATCAGCTGAAGATCCCTCCCCTGTCACCATTATTCTCTTGGTGTCAGGAAAACTTGTCAGGAGTGACTCAGGCTTATAGAAGTGGAACAAGGTAGTGTACAGAAATGACACAGTGCTCTGGATTGAGACAGGAACACGCTATACAGGGCCATACACTGTACAATCTCTTTTAGAACTACCATCAACTATGTAATGCAAGGGCCTACCTGATTTGATACACATTGAACCGATTATATAACAGTGTATATTCAGCGCAAACAAAACATGGTGCAACCCTCCCCCCCCCAAATTAGCCTTATGAAAGGCTAATTATGATTGCTGCCAACACCTATTAGAGTATATTCACACTCTCATACAAAATTCAGTATAACAAAACCAGTGTAGCGCAACCAATACATGCCATAACACATTACATAAAACATAAAGTCACAATTATTTTGTAAAATTTCCACCTCGGTGTGACTCAAAGTGAATATTTGAAATAATAGTTCATAAATCCGATGACTTCAGTGACCACCACTTCTAGCTGATATATCTGCTCACCTCCAAACTATGACCCCATAACAGAGTCCCAATCGCCTGTTATGCCGCGTGCACACGATCAGACTTCTCATCGAAAAAAGATATGATGGCTTTTCCGACGGGATTCTACTCAAGTTTGCCTTGCATACACATGGTCACACAAAAGTTCACTGAACTTATGACCGTCAAGAACGCACGAATTGTTTACGAGCATGCGTAGGAATTTTGCGCGTCGGAATTGCTACAGATTATCGCATTTTCGGATAGGAACTTTTTCCGACCGAAAAATTGAGAACATGCTCTCAATCTTTTGCTGGCTGGAATTCGGCCAGCAAAAGTCCGATGGAGCATACAGCATTTTCCGACGAAAAACTCTCATCGGCCTTTTGCGGGCAGAAATTCCGATCGTGTGTATGTGGCATAAGTATGTCTCCCAGGATATCACAGGGGGACTCCAACAGATGTGCATGGACAACACTGACCTCCTCTTGGGATCTCATTCATTCATGTATAACCAAAAAATAATAAGGGGAAACCATAGTGCTCTCTGCTTGAAAGTTTATTGTGAAACTATAAACAGGGATTAAAAATACTCACTTAAATATGTGTAAAACATGCACATCATCATCAGCTCTCTACGCTAACACACAAGGCAAAAAAAGTCCTGAATCACGGCTCATCCCACTTGTACGTGTTACGCTCTCTGTTGAGCTTCCTATAGTTTTACAATAAATTTTCAAGCAGAGAGCACTATAGTTTGCCCTTATTATTTTTTGGTTATACATGACTGATTGAGAGCCCAAGAGGAGGTCAGAGTTGTCCATGCATATCTGTTGGAGTACCCTTCTGATATCCTGGAAAACATACGTATAGGCGATTGGGACTCTGCTATGAGGTCACTGAAGTGGTGGTCACTGAAGTCACTGGATTTATGAACTATTATTTCAAATATTCACACCGAGGTGGAAATTTTACAAAAAAATTGGGACTTTATATTTCATTTAATGTGTTATGGCATATATTGGTTGCACTACTCTGGTTTTGTTATATTGAACATTGAATATATTGTTCAGGTGGGTCCTCCTATTTCTAAAGGGAATTGTACAGAGATTTTACAATCAGATAGCATAGTGTATGGCCAGCTTCATACAAGCACATGGGAGAGAGTGGGTAAAGACACTCAGCTGTCATTGTTCTTGTATAGACACACCAATTTCACTATCAAGCCCCATTCACACCTAGCATAGTGGGAGTGCATGTTTTTTGGCATGTCTTTCCTGTAACACACATAGAGCAGCCCATTTATTTAATTTGGCTGTTATAAGAGCAACAAACGTGGCAGAGTAGCTCATGGGGCATTTTGGTGTGTTGTTCTGTGCAGGTTTTACCACAGGCTTTACTCTGTTTGTCCCACATTTTACTACATAGAAAAAAGCATGCTTGCTTCCATGTTTGGGGTGCTGTTAACAAATAATGGCATCAAAAGCCTGAATAGTACATTTTAGGTGTATAAAGGTGGCCATACACTGTATAATCTGATTGTATAATCTCTAGATTTACCAAAATTATGTAATAAGAAGACATCCCTATTTATCCAATCACCCTGTAACCAGTCAGGTAGGCTGTTGCTCTACATAGCTGATGGTAGATCTAAAGGAGATTGTACAATCTGCTCCACAGGCTGTTATGTGATCACTCAGCTCCTACACACGTTGCCAAATGAATAATCTATGCAAGATTCAGGTAAGGTACAAAACAACTGAAAACACTGGCTATGTATTCAGGGAGAACAGTGCTATGACATTGCCTTCATTGGAGAAGCATGAAACTACAGGGGTGGGCAAAGCAATCTTCTGGAGGGGAAGGGCAGATGCAGGGTGTGTTTTAATGAGGTCAGCTGCTGAAGTACTTTCTCACATAACTAATAGCTTTCACGTCATACAGGACAGATACCAGGAAGTGGATAACTTTTCTGTAGAGGAAAGCAGATGATGAGGTAAAGCCTGCTTTCTTTTCTTCAACAGAGTTAAATGAATGATATATTGGTGCATAGCCGCTTGCCGACCAACCGCCGTCATTATACACACATCCCTGTTCTGTAAGGAGAGGAGAGACAGATCGTGTGTTCCTACTAGCTAGGAACAATGATCTGTCATCTCCTCTCATCAGTTCCTTCCCCCTACAGTTAAAACACACACGAGGGAACACAGTTAACCCCTTGATCGCCCCCTAGTGTTAACCCCTTCCCTGCCAGTGACATTTACACAGTAATCAGTGCATTTTTATAGCACTAATCGCTGTACAAATGTCAATGGTCCCAAAAATGTGTCAAAAGTGTCCGATCTGTCTGCTATAATGTTGCAGTCCTGATAAAAATCGCAGATCACCGCCATTACTAGTAAAAAAAAAAAATCATAATAAAAATGCCATAAAAATTGCCATCTAATCCTTCCCATAAGTTGTACAGTAGATGCTATAACTTTTGCGCAAACCAATCAATATACGCTTATTGCAATTTTTATTACCAACAATATGTAGAAGAATACATATCGGCCTAAACTGAGGAAAAAATTCGCTTTTTAAAAAAAAAAAAAAAATTGGAGATATTTATTATAGCAAAAAGTACAAAATATTGTGTTTTTTTTTTCAAAATTGTCGCTCTTTTTTGTTTATAGCGCAAAAAATAAAAACCGCAGAGGTGATCAAATACCACCAAAAGAAATCTCTATTTGTGGGAAAAAAAGGACATCAATTTTGTTTGAGTACAGCGTTGCACGACCACGCAATTGTCAGTTAAATCGACGCAGTGGCATATCACAAAAAAATGGCCTGGTCATTAAGCAGGCAAATCTTCCGGGGCTGAAGTAGATAGAGAAGCTGAATTTGAAAACATTTTAATTTGAATTTGAAAAGAAAGGTGAACCTAGCTTTTAAGAAATAGCATAGCAGTAGCTGTTTGCTTTAGGACGGCCTTCTACAAATTTAAATGGGCTGTACAGAGCAAGGAGAGTGGGAACAGACGGATGGAGGGGATAACTCATTCATCTGTAAGTGTCATTTGAGTTACAACATTAGAGCTTTGTAAAGAACAACCTTGCTTTTCAGCAAAACAGATAAACATGAAGTGAAGCCTAGACGCTTGCCTTTTTGGCTATAGATAGTAAATTAGAACTATTATTATTAAATCCAGACTGAAAAATGTATTTTTTAGTGCAGAAAATAATAAATACATAAAACATTATGCACTTGCTTTATGTTTCCTTAGGGGTTTTCTATCTCATATACTAAAAGGGCAAAAAGCAAAATTCTAAGATCAGTAGTCCAATTTAACCAATCAGCAATCATATTCAAGTGTGTGGACTGTGCTGGACTGATGAAACATGGACTCTGAATGGGTGAACATCACTTACGCTCTTTACATGGTACGTATGTAGCGCTACCCTCACAGAAGCCGCTGGTGAATGTTGGTTATCTCCCACCCTGCACAGCCAGGCACACAGATTTTTTCATTTACACTGGAGACAAGAAGCAGTCCTTACAGCTCTGTTTTTTTATTTTTTATTTAAGGGATTTGAACTTGGATGGGGAAGGGTTATTATGGGATGCTCACTTAATCAATAGAAAATCTTCAGTGACATAGAACTATATACATCCAACATATACTCACTCCTTTTCTACCTCCAGCACAGACTTGCTTGTAGAACTACAACTCCCAGGACCAGCTAGCACAGATGGGAGAATCTGATACTGTCTCAGTGAGTTTAGAATGGCTCAGACAGGGACCGTGGGCCCCTTTGGTGTAACAAAAAATATAGAGGTCTTTGGTGCTAGCTGTCCTATCTGTGGCTACTGGTCCTAGTACCACCTCTTTTATTTTTATTTGCGTTGTGGAGTGACATCATCTGTATTGTTATATGGAAAATAAAATACATTTACAGATACATAGTGCTCATTTGCGTTCATGCTGCATGCTTCATTTAAAGTCCCAAAATTCCCCCTTTTTTCCTTTACATATCAGGAATGGAGGCAGTGGACTCACACATCCTACACCTCATTCAAAGTCCCAAAAACATTTCTTTTTTTTAGTACCACCTCTTCAGGCACTGCCAGCCCACCTGGCTGCAGCTGCCCATTTCACTAGCCCTCCTGGCTACTTCTCCACAGTCCTCACAAACTGACTCTGCATCCATTCCAGACTGCTTACACCCAGTCCCTAAAGGCATGCCTTTCAGTCCTCTGACTGCAACACTCACCAGCCCTCTTAGCTGTCTTCCTCCCTGGAGATTTGCCCGGAAGTGTTCTTTTGCTGTTCTCTCCTTGCTCCCATGCCTCCTGGTCAGGATCCCTCTGTGTGTCATGCAGAGGGGTCTCTTCTACACCTGAGCCCAGGCCTGAGTTCAACCCCCCTCCAAACTGGGGGGCTACTCTCAAAGGCCCCAACAGCCTAACACTCCATTTACATCTTCCAACCGAACTCCACACTGCCCCAGCTAGGTTGACCCTGAGTATTTGAGGGGGCCTGCCCCCTGCCAACACTTCTGTTGGGGATTGGTCAGGGTGCTCAGGATACTCCAGGCAGCTCCACCTTACCCCCCCATTCTTCTAGAAGGTTCCAGTACATTCTAGAAGTGGGGAGGGGGGTCTCTGTGATGCTGCCTGTGAGTCCTCCAGCTCTCCCTGGATCTCTGCACAACCCAGGAAAAACACACACAGATTTGGCTGCCAGCCAAGCCTGACATTTTACCTACACGAACATGAAACATCCTATTCTAGCACTCTAGCAACACTAGGGGGTGTTACATGTATTATGCACAGTAAACAACTAGCATTACTTACTAGAATAATAAGAATAGGCAGTCCTAAAACCTTTATGTTTTTTCTATTTGTAACATACTGTATGTGTGTTGTTCATTTTGTCCCTTTTTCATTTGTCTTTACTCTGTTGTATGTTTGGTCTTATTCACTTTTCCAAATGTTGCCATGGACACTCTGGGGCTGTAACTGTAGGCTTGCTTTAAAATCTTTTTGATCGTTGTTTAGTACATGTAAATACTTTAGAGTGCATGATCTGGACATGGTTCAATTTAATTGCAAAATTAGGCTTAGATAAAATGTGTGGAGACATTATTTTACAGTATTACAACTCCTGAGAATTGAGCCTTTTGTAAATGTTGTCTCATAATTTCATGTTTTATTTTTAGACCTGAATGCATTTACTTTGAAAACATGGTTTTGAGCCTAATTTGGCTGTTTGTGCACTTTTCATCACCTCAGTTAGTTTGATCTCTTTCCAAAACCACACTGGCTGCTGTGATGTCTGCAATTTCAAGACTGAATTTAGTGTCAAGGACATTGATAGCATCAACTTCACATCACAGGTCCATTGGGTCAAATTCATTAAAGAACCCTTGTTTTATCACCTCTTCAAAGGAAACAAAGGCAAAGTGCTGGAATTAGCAGTAATAACACATGTATAAGTGCATGTTACAGTTTTTATTTTAAATGGGCTAGTGCCATGTCACATTAGTCTTACATCTTTTTTTTTTCAATACCTCTGCTGTATATTGTTATCCTTTAAAATGTTCCCTGGAATGAAATGGCTTGAAAGTTTGCATTGAGGGACATATCTACAGTTTACCAGAAAATACCTCTAATTCTGAATCATCCATCAACGTGCTGGGGATCCCTCTCCAGTGGGCAATTTTGAACTACGGCATTTTTTTTTCAATTTTGTATTTGTAGAATTTAACAAGATTACAAAAGAAGGAAAAAAAAAGAAAAAAATATCATTTAGAGACATTTATATATTATCAGACAGCAAGAGAATAGTTTACATAGTATCATGGCAAGGACAAAGCATTGAAGATCGGTTGGGTGGGCAACCATATCCTGACAGTAAGAACCATGCTAAAAGGGTCTAATATGCATGCTGCTATACATGGGGTTGTAAAAGACTGATATAAAGTCAAATTTAAGTACAAATACTAATCACCTTTAAGAAATCAATTATTGATTTATTATAAATACAGAGGTGTGATCTTTTGTGTATTTTAAATCTATGTGGAGTTCAGCTTTAAAGTATCTTCCAAGCTTTTTCTTAGCAATAACACAAAGAAAAATGTACTTACATACGCCAGACCTAAGGCATTTTTTTAAAAGCTTGAGCTACTGACCAGATGCATAGCAGCTAAATATGGACCGAACGACCCCCTGCTTGGTTTGTGGTAGAACTTTAGGACATTGTAAAAGTTCGGAACCGAATAACGAACCCCACTGTAGTCTATGGGACCCGAACTGGAAAAATCAAAAGTGCGCATTTTGATTTATAAGTAGTGATTTATTGATGCTTAAAGTGAAACCATCAAAATGAGAAATAAAAATGAAAAATTCCATTAAATATAGTGCATGGGGGGGGGTCCCCTTAGTCTGCCTGTAATGTGGCACATCTGTAGTGTGTATAGAGCCTGCTGCTGCAACAATGACATTTATAAAGCCAAAAAAAATATATGTTCCATTCAAACTTTCTTTATTTTATAAACAATGACTTGGGGAGCCAGTCTGTATGATGAGGCCACAATTTAGTGCACTCAGAACAAGATTAGAGATTTATTGGATAAATTCTGGTGTCTTGCGCAGACTTTGGATAGAAGTAACAGGTGTGGAAAAATTGGGCTTTGGGTGTCAGTGGTGCCTTCACACCGTAACCCTATAGAGGTACTCTTGATGAAAGCAAGAATTGGCCTTGCTGTCAAAAATTGCAATGATATGCACCTGTCAAATAAGTGCAGAAAAATTGGTCCTTGGGTGTTAATTGCGCCCATGAAACCTACACCAAAAAAAAATCTTCCAGATGAAATCAACACCCACAAAGCTAGGCAGCCTAGACAGGCTTTCAGAGATTTGAGATCCAAAAAGCACTTAATTAGGGGCTTGATAGCTGTTGCTAATCCAGGACCTGATTTTGGATGCGTACTCATTACTAACTTGCTGCCCCTATGTTTTCCCTTTTTTCTTCTCCCCGTCTCTGCCTCTGTCACATATTATTTGATGTTTGGACTTTTGTGGCTATACTGATACTACAGCCATCCCATTTTGAGACACTCCACCAGGACCATCTGCATCCCTTACACCAGCCAACCAGCCTATCTACCTGTATATGCCGATATTTCTGGGTTGAGGTATGTCCTCTCCAATAAAGTATCTATACCTAATTGGTTATATCAGTTCAGCCTTTTCATTCTTGTGCCTTTTGATTCCAGGTTCCCTACCTTTTGGACCCCAGCACGCACATAGGCACCCTACCCCAACCTGGGATGTGGTGTTTTTCAGCACTAGTTGGTATTCTCTAGCCTAGCATAGTGTTCCATGGTCAGCTAGTGGATGTCACGTCCGTCGGGCCAGGCATGGGGTCATGAAATTCCTTTACTTTTAATCATGTGGATATTTATATACAGTGTCAATGAATATAATGTAAGTGTACTGCATCTGCCATAATACTTCAGGAATATTTTGGTGATGGTAATGTTGATCATTTTGTATTCTGCAATTCCAGATGTAAATTTCTCTTTGTGAACCCTGATGAAGGAAAGATTTTCCAAAACGTGTCTGGTTCAGGGAAACTACACGATCTTTCATTGACGGTTTTTTAACATACCCAGCTTTATGTATTACTGTGTTCTCAATATGATATATATTTTTCATGTTTTTTTTTAATGTTTTTTCTGAATAAAGTTTTCTATACTTAGATTTCCTATATGTGGTAGTGTCTATAAAGTCCCACTTAGGGGTATTCCTTACTCTTCTATGATTAATTGGGATGTGGCACACCTGTCTATGGTATTCCCTGTCAGATTCTCCTACTCTAATCCAGGACTAATTCATTTTGATAAATGTCAGCTGGCCCACGGAGTCTGTGGACAGTTACGCTCTCTTATCTGTTGCAAACCTCCAACAGCACTGGATACTCTTGTTAGAGAGTAGTGAGGCTCTGACAGTTAACTCAATCTAATCAATATGTGACGGTAACTCTTGTGGTAGGTAAACCTAGTTAATCACTCCTAATAGATAACCATCAAAATAAATACAAAGTGACTTCAGTGCATAAACCAATTAAACATTACTGGGTTGTATCCTCAAGCCTAAAAGCAATCACTCTGTGGTGCCCCTAGTCATCCAGCGATTGCTACACTCTTCACACTGTGTTAAATCAGCAGCAATAGAAAATAGGTGTATAAACATGCAATATAAATAATGATCCAGTACATGTAATAAAAGTGATCCTAGTGCATAAATAATAACTTGTGTTTCAAGGCTGATCACCTAACACACAAACCTAAACAATAATATAATGGCCATCGATACAAGTTGTTATAAAAAAAAGTCCTATTTGTGAGGTAGTGCACAATATCCCTACACCCTTAGTGGTGATTATTCATAATATAGGTGACAATCTTGCTCCCACATCACCTCCGTGCTCTCTAGCCTCTCACCTCAGGTAAGTATTAAATCAGCATAGCCTATGGTTCCTTGGACGCTGTACTGGTATGTAGTCACCTCTTGGGGTCCTCTATAATTGTTAATCCGATGATCTGCTCTCACATATGTTGTGTCTCTCTTTTCTCCCAGAGGGTTCCCCCTAATGTATTCTCAAAGGAATATATATAAAGGTAGAAGAGCGCTCTCGTAGTGTAGTAACTTAGAATGAAGTTAATAAAATCATAACATCATACAGTGCACTCACATTAAAAAGCCGAATAGCAGCGTATATCCACGAGCTTCAAGCTCTTTCCACAATCGCGCCACTTCCAATATGCTTCCACTCACGCCCTACGCGTTACATCACGGTCACGTGACTTCATCAGGGGTTATCTACCACAAGAGTTCACATCACATATTGGTTACATTGAGTTAACTGTCAGTGCCTCATTAATCTCTAACAATTTATTTATGAATAGTCAAGGATAAGCTATTTAAGTGAAGGTGGCAGGCTTACTATACATTTTTTACCCCGCACACAGAGGGGTAGCGCGAGAGTAACAAATAACACTGAATGCTCGCGCGTAAAGCACGCTGGATGCAGGGTAGCCCAGCAGCTCTATTGCATACTAGGCAAGTTCTGGCCAGTGGTCTATTCTTATTAACCCAGTGAATCGTCAACTGGAAAGCTCTCCATATCTGTTTTTGCCTCTAGATAGTCACCCACCATATGATGAAGACGCTGCCGATGGGATGTGAAAGCTGACAGCCCTGGGTGCCGAGAACTAAAAAAATTTTGAAAGGCATCACTGAGGCGACCCCCTTCTCCACCGCTCTTCTCTTAACCAACAGAAGCTTCAAACCTATATTTTCCACCAGACTGTAACCTAGTGAGGAAAGGCGTTACATAAACTCCTCTTTAAGGTGTCCTCAAGAGATTTCATTTTCTGGTCCCTCTGTGGGGACGGTATGAGTTCCCAGACTTTCCCTTTTTAACGGTGGTCAAGAAGGGTGGCCAACCAATAGAGATCTTTCTCCTTGATGCCACGTATTCTCAGGTCCCAGTCTTTGAAGAATCCCTCTCCTCTTATGTGTTCTGTGGTGTAGGAAGAATGGTGTCTGCATAAAGAGGAATGAGAGTCCTCCTCTTCCTCCTGCTGCTCTGCTTTGAGTGCCCTGTCCATAACGCCACGCAGAGTCTACTCCAGCAGGAACACAACAGGAATTGTGTCACTGATACATGCATTGTTATGGCTCACCATCCTTGTGACCCCCTCAAATGATGACAGTACAGTGCATGCATCCTTTATCAGCAGCCATTGGCACAGGGGAAAAAAAGCCAAGCTGGCCTGAACCTGTCATTGTGCCATACTCACACAGGTATTTGTTGATGGCTCTCTGCTGCATGTGCAGCCACTGCAGCATTGCCAAAGTTGAGTTCCACCTGGAGGGTCACAAAACAGGTTGTTTACGGGCAGGTGGAATTCCTGCTGAATTTCAGCCAACTGAGCACTGGCTGTGTATGACCACCTGAAATGGCTACAGACTCTTCTGGCCTGCTTCAGCAGATCTTCCAACCCTGGGTACCTATCTAAAAAATGCTGCACCACCAAATTGAAGACATGTGCCAAGCATGGCACATGTGTCAACTTTCCCTGTTTAAGGGTGGACAGGAGGTTTGTACCATCACACACCACCATTCCTGGCTCCAGCTGGCATGGCGTGAACCACCTCTGGGCCTGCCACTGCAGAGCTGCCAGAATCTCTGTTCAGGTGTGGCTCCTGTCCCCTAGACAGACCAGCTGAAGCACTGCATGGCACCTTTCAGCCTGACTTATTGAATATCCCCTTGAACGCTTAGGGGTACTTATGGTTCATGGGACAATTCAGCAGAGGAGGGCATGGAGGAGGAGGAGGGGGTGAAGCTGATAAATCTCACATCATCACCACTAGCTGTATGAAGACTTGGTGGCACAATGAGGTGCAGTACTGAGTCCTGCCCTGCATCCTTCCAAGTTGCAAGCAGAGTTACCCAGTGTGCTATGAACAAAATATACTGTCCCTGACCATGCTTGCTGGACCATGTGACAGCGGTAATGTGGACCTTGTGGCTGACTGCCTTGGCCAACGATGCAACAACATTGACTTCCACGTGATAGTAGAGATATGAAATAGCCTTACGTGAAAAGAAATAGCGATTGGGAACCTGCCATTGTGGTACAGCACATTCTGCAAATTCACGGAAGGAGGTAGAATCCACCAGACGGTGCCTGCAGCTTTGACAAGCTTAAATTTAGATGCTGGGCATGTGGGTGGCAGTGACTGTATTATTTTTTTTAGCTGCTGCAGATGAAGCAGAGAAAGTAGTCTACAGCTGGGGGTGTGCTACTGGCAGACGTGCTGCAAGGACCTGGGACACCCTGCGCTATACCATCATCCCTGTCAGTAGAGGCTGCTGAAATGTCATGAGGTATAGCGGGGGTAGACCGGAAATGTGAGGAGTGAGGAGGTGTAGAATTGCATCCCTTTTGTGTGGCTTTCAGGTGCTCTTGACAATGGGCTGAGTGGTGGGAGGTTAAATGCCTTGTCCAGCATGTGGTACCCAAACGGCTGGTGTTTTTGCCACGCTTGATGTGCTTAAGGCAAATTTTGCAAATTGCAACAGTGTGATCGGCTGCACATGTGCTAAAAAAGGCCCAAACAGCTGAGCTATGGAAAGTGAGCCAGGAGATAACAGCTTCACAATCTGGTGGAATAAGGTGGCTGCTCTATACTCTTCCACGATGGCTGCCTCTTTAGGGTTGTCCCTCACCCTCACTTTCCTCCTCTGTTCTATCAGGTACTCAAGTCGTGTCAGTGACCTCATCTTCATCATCCCCTCCATCCTCATTACCACTGGAGACAACTTGGCAATACGCTGTGGCTGGCCGAACATGACTGACAATTTGTTGTTTACCAGTGTTCTGCCCTCTCTGTAGGCTCATGTTCCTACCTTCCTCAACCTCAGAACCAAGATCGGAATCAAGTAATGGCTGTGCATCGTCAAGGAGCAAGTGGCTGACGCTGTGTTAAAGTGTTCACATAACTCAGCTGACTCCTCCATGCCTGATGCTGGGGCTATCGCAGGGGTAGCTGTGGACAAGGAGGCAGAATAAGCCACTCTGGAAGCGGCAGTGGACTGTGCACTAGTCTTTGCTGTGTGACAGAGGATGAGGAGAATGATGATGGTTTAGTAAGCCAGTTCACCACCCCCTCTACATGCTGTGACTGGATGGCATGGGCAAAATCACTAAACAGAGGAAATTATGCCCTGCCTGAGGACAGACCACATCCACCTTTGCCTGTGGACACATACGCTACTGGCCCCCTCACAAGGCCATGGGAACGTCTGCCTCTCCTTGTTGGCCTCCCAGACATGATGGGGGCGCTTATTAACAAAATGTAATAAAGATGTGGAAATGTGTATGTGGATGCACTTCAATCAATGGAAAGTGGTGTCTGGTGCACTTCAACTTGAGCATTCACTACACAGACACACCACAGTATACTGCAGTAAAACTGCACTGACGCACTGCAATATACTGTGGTAAACATGCACTAACGCACTGAAATATACTGCGTTAAACGTGCAGTAACGCATTCAAATATACTGCGTTAAATGTGCAGTTAACGCACTGATATATACTGCGTTAATCGTACAGTAACGCATCAACATGTACTGCATTAAACGCGCAGTAATGCACTGATATATACTGAATTAAGCGTGCAGTAACGCACTTAAATATACTGCATTAAACGTGCAGTAACGCACTCAAATGTACCGCCTTAAACGTGCAGTAACGCACTGATATACTCTGTTCAACATGCAATAATGCACTGATATATACTGCGTTAAACATGCAGTAACGCACTGATATACAGTATACTGCATTAAACGTGCAGTAACACACTGATATATACTGTGTTAAACGTGCAGTAACAAACTCAAATATACTGTGTTAAATGTGCAGTAACGCACTGATATATACTGTATTAAACGTGCAGTAACGCATTGATATTTACTGCATTAAACATGCAGTAAAGCACCAATGTATAATGCGTTAAACGTACAGTAACACACTGATATATACTGTGTTAAACGTGCAGTAACACACATATATGTACTGCATTAAACGTGCAGTAACGCACTCAAATATACTACGTTAAACATGCAGTAATGCACTGATATACACTGCGTTAAAAGTGCAGTAATGCACTGATATATACTGCGTTAAATGTACAGTAAATGTGAAATGGAAATGTGTACGTGGATGCACTTTAATCAATGGAAAGCGGTGCTTGGTGAACTTTAACTTGAGTACTCACTACACAGACACACTCTATTGATACACTACAATATACTGCAGTAAAACTGCACTAATTCACTGAAATGTACTGCATTAAACTTACAGTAACGCACTCAAATATACTGAATTAAAAGTACAGTAACGCACTGATATATACTGCGTTAAACATGCAGTAACACATTGATATATACTGTGTTAAAAATGCAGTAATGCACTGATATATACTGCATTAAATGTGTACTAATGCATCAATATATACTGCGTTAAACGTGCAGTAACGCACTGGAATATACTGCGGTAAATGTGCAGTAACGCTCGGATATATACTGCGTTAAACGTTCAGCAATGCACTCAAATGTACTGTGTTAAACGTGCAGTAACGCACTGATATGTACTGCATTAAATGTACAGTAACACACTGACATATACTGCGTTCAACGTGCACTGATATACTGCGTTAAATGTGCAGTAACGCACTGATATACAGTATACTACGTTAAACATTCAGTAACGCACTGATATATACTGCGTTAAACGTGCAGTAATGCACTGAAATATACTGTGTTAAATGTGCAGTAACGCTCTGATATATACTGCATTAAACATTCAGCAATGCACTCAAATGTGCTGCGTTAAACGTGCAGGAACGCACTGATATGTACTGCATTAAATGTGCAGTAACGCACTGATATACAGCATACTTGTCAGGGCTGGGCTCAACACTTCCTTCTCTGAGCTGGCCACTCAGCTGTCGGTTAACTGCCAGCTCCTATCTCTCCACAGTGACTCACCTGTTGATGATATCCTGCTCGTCAGTCCTGCTTAATTAAGCCGTCCAGCCCAGATGATCTCTGCCTTCACCTGGTCAACATCACAGTGATTCTCTCCTGCGTGCCTGTTAAAGACTTGCTTGACTAACGTTCCTTCTGGCTCCAGATCCTGCTTGTGTTTTATATATTATAATTTTATACCTAAGTATTGGAATGAGTGGTGGTTCCAGGAAAATTTAAATGTGTCTTTAAGTGAGGTTGATAAAGGACTAGGGAGGTGAATGGGTAACGCTGTACACTTGGATGGGTTCACACCAAGTCCAGAAAGGTGATTGAAGGAAGTAGGGGATGTCATAAGGTTAGGGAGGGAGATTAGTGGGTCTGTGATAAATAAGAGAACGTCATCCGCATACAGACTAATCTTAAACTCCCAAACGCATTTTTGGCATCCTTTTATATTGGGGTTATTAGAGATAGATCGGGCCAGGGGTTCCATAGCAAGGGCAAATAAAAGAGGGGAGAGGGGACATCACTGCCCGGTACCTCGCTTTAAGGGAAAGTAGTCAGAGTTGCACCCTGGGAGCTTAATACGCGTGCCTGGGCGATGGTATAGGGCTTTAAATCCGTGTATAAATTGACCATTAAATCCAAATTTGGTAAGAACTGAGTCTAAATAGGGCCATAGGACACTATCAAAAGCCAGGCTAAGGAGAAGTACCTTCCTGGAGTGAATATCAGCATCTTGTAAAATGTTTGTTGCCAAGCGGATGTTGTCAGTAATTTGTCTTGAAGGTATGAAACCTGTTTGGTCTGGCGATACCAGTGAGGTAATAACCGAGGCCAAACGATCTGCTAGTAGGCATCCAAATATTTTAAGGTCATTATTAATGACTGAAATGGGGCGAAAATTTTGGGGTAAAGAGTGGTCTTTTCTGGGTTTGGGTATAAGGGAAATATTGGCCAGTAGCATTTCTTCAGGGAAATGTTTTCCTTTCAAGATAAAATTAAAAAGTTTTGTCAATTTGGGAGTCAGGGTATCCGCAAATTTCTTGTAATAGGTAGCTGAGAATCCATCTGGGCCTGGGGTTTTGGAGGGTTTAAGGGAAGAGATAATAGAGGCTATTTCTTCGGAGGTACAAGGGGCATTGAGGAGCTGTGATTGTTCCTCTGTGAGCTGTGGAAGGGAGAGAGTATCCAACCACGTTGGAGAAATAGGGGGGTTTAGGGAACCAGGGTCCGAGAACAGTGTTTTATAATAAGAGGAAAAAATGTTTAAGACGTCTTTGGGATGAGTGGTAAGGTTACCATTGTGGTCTTTCAATTTGTAGAGGTGAGTCGGCTGTGTAGTCTGTTTCAGTTTCCGCGCAAACATTGTGGACGCCGAATTGCTGTTTCCGCGCAAACATTGTGGGCCTTCGCCCATCTAAGAGACTTTTCGGTGTATTCAGATAGTAAAGTGTCTAGGGTCCGCCTTTTTTCATTAATTTGGAGTAGTAAGTCTGGGAATGGGGTCTGACTACGTTTGTGGTAAAGTTTCCCAAGTTAGGCAGTGAGACTTTGGGTTCTACCTGTTTTTGGCGTTTTCTCGTGGTTGAGATTTCAATCAAGTGACCCCTCATTACTGCCTTATGGGCTGCCCAAAGGGATGTGGGAGATATTTCGTCTATATCATTATGTCTAAAATATTCGATTAGGTGTTCAGATAGTTGAGTCAATACTATGGGGTCAGTGAGCAGCGCCTCATTAAGTCGCCAGGTTCTGGTTGTGAATGGGAGTCCGATGCAAGAAAAATGACTAGAGACCATATGATGGTCCGACCATGGGCAAACATGGATGTTTGCAAGAAGGGAAGGGGAGCAAAAGATATAATCTAGGCGAGAGTAGCTGTCATGAGGGCAAGAGTAAAATGTGTATTCCCGAGAGCCAACATTATGAGCTCTCCAGGCGTCTATCAATTGATGTGACTTTAGGTAGTGTTGAAGAGATTTAGGAAAGGCATTAGAGGATGAGCCCAAGCTAGTTCTATTACGGAATGGGCAACCAAGTTGAAATCCCCTCCAATAATCAAATGGGGGGAGTGGAATCTGTCCAAAACCTGAAAAAATTCTTTAAAAGAAATGGCCTGGGACACATTAGGGTCATAAACTGAGGCTAAAGTGATTTGTTTGTCATGCAGGGTACCTTTAACTATGACAAAACGACTCTGTGGGTTTTTGTGGATCCGCTGAGCCTGAAACATTACTGAATTTTTTATAAGGATCGTCGCCCCTATGGATCTGGACTCAAAGGTGGAGAAGTAACATTGTTTGAATGACTTGTCTATATAGGATGGGTGGTTAGTAGTGGAGAAATGCGTCTCCTGCAGGAAGAGGATATCGGCCCCCAGTGCTTTATACGCCCTGAAGGCCTTCCTCTACGTTTATGTGGGGAGTTAAATCCCTTAACATTGTGGGATATTACCTTAATACCCATAATAAAATATGAGTTGAAGGCTAAACAGGCATGAAGAGTCCAGATCAAGAGGACCACCCACACCATAACACTCAAAATCAGCAAGACTACATAGCACAGGCATAATGAAAATGTGTGAGGCATCTCTCAAGGTAGCATACATAACTGGTGTCATATAGTCATGTACTACACATACTTAAAAAAATATTAAAGTTAGTGGTCTAGAAAAAAGAACAAAATAAGCACAAAAAAGAAAAAAAGTCCATAACTTCAGAACTAGGCCAAAAAGTGGCAATGCATAGTCTTGGGGAGCCAGGGGGGAAATCCTCCCTCTGACCCAAAGAAAAACGTCTTTGTGGACCAAGGGGTCCAATACTCTAGACCCGTGGGGCCTCGAAGGCATCACATACCTGAAGTCTTTATCCAGAAAAATCCGTGGGAGGCTCAGTAACCCAGACATCACCAAGCAGACGCTGGGTCGACCGGCCCTAACAGGAGTAGAGTAGGGGGAAAAACAAGCGGACGCAACTGGAAATCAGCTCAGAGACTGGAGAGATAAACAGCTACAAAGCATGGTGGGAGTTCTTCTTCAAACAGAATCTTGAGGAAACACATCTTGAAACAGAAAAAAAAAAGAAAGGAAAAAAAAAAGGGGGAACAAAAAAAAAAAATATTTTCCCTCTTTTCCATTCCAAATGGGGCAAGATAAAAAATAAACATGAAGTTAGTTCCTGCAATCTCTCCGGGGTGGGGTGGGGTGGCCCAAATGGCTGAATGGCGAGGTGTGGACGGCATCCTCGGAAGGGCCGCTGCATCCAAAAGACCGAGTTTCACCAGCAATTCTTTGCCCTCGGTGAGTGTGGCGACAGTGTAGGTCGTGCTATTGTGGGGGACTTGAAGTTGGAAGGGGAATCCCCATCGAATGCTGGCAGACTGGAGAATGGAGGTAACTTCTTTCATTTTCCTGTGCTTGTCCAGGGTGGTGGGGGAGATATCCGGATATATTTGGACTGGAATGCCCTCCAGACGCAGGTTCGGGGTGTTTCTCGAGGCCCGAAGAATATCCTTTTTAATTAGGAAGTCCTTGAGACATAGGACTATGTCCCTGGGAGGTTTCTCTGGGGGAGGAGGTGGACGTAGGGCTCTGTGGATCCTGTCGCAGGAGAACGCTGTGAGCGGGGATTCTGGTAGAACCGATTGGAACAGCTTCTGAATAGTGGGCAGTAGGTCCGTCATAGATTCTGGGACCCCCCGTACTCGGAGATTGTTGCGTCTGTTCCTGTTGTCTAAGTCCTCAATGTGAGCCTGGAGTTGCAGGACCATCTCAGAAAGAGATTCTTGCTCTTTTCTAAGGTCAGAACAGACCAGGGCAAGCTCATCATGCTTCGTTTCTAATAAGTCTGTTCTACTGCCCAGGGCTGCAATCTCCAGGGATAAGGTGTTAGTAGATTTGTGTAGCTCAGACTGAAACTTTTGGGCTATCTTGTCATACATCAGGGTGAGACTTTCATCTAAATCAGCTTTAGTGAGTTGTAGAGAATACTCACAGTCTTCCAATGAGTGTGCGGGGGAAGAAGCTGCAGACCGTGCTGGAGTCTGTCTCGTCCGGGCGCCATCTTAGGACATCATGCTGTGTTCCCTCACTCTCAGCAGATAAGAAGTTAGAGACTTTTGGGCCGGTTTACTGCGGCGGTTTTTGGGTCCCGGGATGCACTGAGTGTTCCTCCGGGGGTGCAGGGAGAAACGGTGGAAAAATTTTGTGTTTATAGCCCCAGGGGAATGCCGTTACTCTCCACTGTTCACGGAGCTCTCAGCCCTTGCTTCCTTCCTGCTTCGCGCCGTGCATGTGCCCCCCCTGCTTGTGTTTCCATTACGTTAATTCCTGGCTTCCTGACTTTCTGGCTTGTCTGACTATCCGTTCCGGTTACAGAACTTTGGCTATGTTTTGACTACGTTTATTCTATTTACTTTTATTAACTGCTTCCTGACCAACCGCCGCAGTTAAACTCACCTGTGTGAGCCGTCGTAGCTATACGTCGACTCGCGGGGACGGGATAGCGGGCACGCGCGCCACGCTGGAGGCGCAAGCGCACGCCCGCTGCACAGCGGGGGGGTGCCGGTGCTCGTGGCCGACAGTCGCAATGACTGCTGGCCATGAGCGATCGTGAAGAGGAGAGACAGAACAGGAACGAGTGTGTGTAAACACACATTTCCCTGTTCTGTTCTGACAGGAGTGACAGATTGTGTGTTCCTATTAGCTAGAAACCACGATCCGTCACTTCCTCCAGTCAGTCCCCTCCCCCTTCAGTTAGAATCACCTCCCAGGGAACACAGTTAACCCCTCGAGCGCCCCCTAGTGTTAATCCCTTCACTGCTAGTGACATTTTTACAGTAATCAATGCAATTTTTTAGCATTGATCGCTGTAATAATGCCAATGGTCCCAAAAATGTGTCAAAATTGTCCGATGTGTCCGCCATAATGTCGCAGTCATGATAAAAATCGCAGAAAAGAATAATAAAAATGCTATAAATCTATCCCTTATTTTGTAGACGCTATAACTTTTGCACAAACCAATCAATATACGCTCATTGCAATTTTTTTTTACCAAAAATATGTAGAAGAATACATATTGGCCTAAACTGAGGAAAAAAAATGTTTTTTTATATATTTTTGGGGGATATTTATTATAGCAAAAAGTAAAAAATTATGCGTTTTTTTTCAAAATCGACGCTCTGTTTTTGTTTATAGCGCAAAAAGTAAAAATCACAGAGGCGATCAAATATCACCAAAAGAAAGCTCTATTTGTGGGAAAAAGGGAGGTCAATTTTGTTTGGGTATAATGTCGCACGACTGCGCAACTGTCAGTTAAAGCGACGCAGTGTCAAATCGCAAAAAGTGCTCTGGTCAGGAAGGGGGTAAATTCTTTCGGGGCTGAAGTGGTTATACATGTGTGATTTAGCTGTACTTCTGTCTCGGTCTGATTCATGGTTTCTGATAATACTGCGGTAAACTTGCAGTAATGCACTGATATATACTGAGTTAAAGGTGCAGTAACGCACTCAAATATAATGTGTTAATCATGCAGTAGTGCGCTGATATATACTGCAGGAAACCTGACAAATTAAACTGACACTTACTAAATCAAACTAAATGGTCACATTACACTCACACTGACTGAACTACTGAAACATCATTAGATTTGCACTAAACTGATATTCTACACTGACAATAGAAGCACAATAGCACACTAACTCGCTAGCTGCACTAAACTGTTCTATCTCTCTCCACGCCAATAACACACTGCACTTGGCTGCTATGGTGAGAATATTTTTTTAGTGTAGGGCAGGACTAAGAGCAAAGAGCCATGATTGGATAGAGTCATCATTACTTTCTCCAATCATGGCTCTGACAGTGCTCTGTGCCCTGATCAGGCAAAGCTTTCATTGCTTCAGCCAATGAAGGCTTCCAATGCACTGTGCTGCAGCGTAGTGCATTGTGGTCATTCGGCGGGCCAAACAAACGGTCGAACGCCCCAATAATTCAGGTGTTCTTGGAAAGGGGCGAACAGCCCAACTCTGATAGCAGCTTGTCCTGTGCTACTTTGATGCACAATTAGCACACAAATGGTATATTTTTCTGCTGTAGGGCGCTTGGTTATAACAAGGGTTCCCAATAACAACTTGGAGTAGCAGAGCAGTGGGCATTCAAGATCACTCCTATTGTCAAATACTGTACCTGTAATTGACAGAGTGTACTAGGAAGTGTTTACTACCCTTCAGCAATAGAGATATAATATTCTATAAGTTTTATAGAAAAGAGTAATACTAATTCCAGCACATCACAGGTCTTGTGGACAGATTACTGGGAGGGGCTGGGGAAGACCCGGCTGTCATGGTGCACGTTGGCACCAATGACAAAGTCAGAGGCAGATGGAGTGTCCTAAAGAACGATTTTAGGGACTTAGGAGCTAAATTGAGGAAAAGGACCTCCAAGGTAGTGTTCTCAGGAATACTACCGGTACATCGAGCCACACCAGAAAGGCAGAGGGAGATTAGGGAAGTAAACAAGTGGCTGAAGAGCTGGTGTAGTAAGGAGGGGTTTGGGTTTCTGGAGGACTGGGCCGACTTCTCAGTCAGTAACCGGTACTATAGAAGGGACGGACTGCACCTAAATGAGGAGGGTGCAGATCTGCTGGGAATGAAGATGGCCAAAAAGTTAGAGGGGTTTTTAAACTAGATGATGGGGGGGAGGGTCCAGAGACAGTGATAGCCAGCGCGGAAGATATTCCAGAGGGTAGTATTGGGGGCATTAGTGGTAGGTTAACCAAAGCACAAAAACACAAGGTGAGTATAGTAGCAAGTCCAAGTTGCAATCTTGAAACACCCAATACGAGGACAATATGCGACCGGTCTAAACTATGTGGCATGTTCACCAATGCCAGGAGCCTGGCGGACAAGATGGGTGAACTAGAGATACTGTTGCACAAGGAGGATTTGGGTTTTGTGGGAATTTCAGAGACCTGGTTCAACAGCTCTCATGATTGGCTGGCAAACATTCAAGGGTATACCCTATACCGCAAGGATAGAGAGGGTAAAAAAGGGGGAGGGGTATGCCTATATATCAAGAATAATGTACAAGTGAATGTGAGAGATGACTAGGGAGGTGGTGGAATCTTTATTGGTAGAGCTCCAAAGGGATGAAGCTAAGGGGAAAATAATACTGGGAGTATGCTATAGGCCCCCTAACCTGAGGGAGGAAGTGGAGACGGATCTCCTATCACAAATTGGATTAGCAGCAAGGATGGGAAGTGTTATCATAATGGGGGATTTTAATTATCCAGACATAGACTGGGCGGAGGGAACCGCGCATTCATTTAAGGCTCGCCAGTTCCTTAGTGTCTTGCAGGACAATTTTATGGGTCAGATGGTAGACGCACCAACTAGAAATAAAACATTACTAGATCTACTGATTACCAACAATACAGACCTGATAACAGATGTGGAAATACGGGGCAATTTAGGTAACAGCGATCACAGGTCACTTCGTTTCAGTATAAATCACACAAATAGGAGACATGAAGGGAACACAAAGACACTGAATTTCAAAAGAGCCAACTTCCCTAAACTACAAACCTTGCTAAAAGGCATAAATTGGGATAAAATATTAGGAACAAAGAATACGGAGGAGAGATGGGTTTGCTTTAAGAGCATATTAAATAAGGGCATTAGCCAATGTATCCCATTGGGTAATAAATTTAAAAGAGCGAACAAACATCCTGGATGGCTTAACTCCAATGTAAAAATGCATATAAAAGCAAAGGAGAAGGCCTTCAAAAAATACAAGGTTGAGGGATCATCCACAGCATTCAGAATTTATAAAGAATGCAATAAGAAATGTAAGGGTGCAATTAGGATGGCTAAGATAGAACATGAAAGACACATGGCGGAGGAGAGCAAAAAAAATCCCAAGAAATTCTTTAAGTATGTAAACAGTAAAAAAGGGAGGACAGACCATATTGGCCCCATAAAGAATGAGGAAGGACATCTGGTTACAAAGGATGGGGAGATGGCAAAGGTATTGAATTTATTCTTCTCCTCAGTCTTCACGAGTGAATCGGGGGGCTTCAGTAACCAAAACTGCAGTGTTTATCCTCATGACACAACACAGGAAGCACCTACATGGTTAACAGAGGACGGAATTAAAATTAGACTTGAGAAACTTAACATTAATAAATCACCGGGACCAGATGGCTTGCATCCGAGGGTACTTAGGGAACTCAGTCAGGTGATTGCCAGACCGTTGTTCCTAATTTTTACAGACAGTCTATTAACTGGAATGGTACCAGCTGATTGGAGAAAAGCCAATGTAGCACCAATATTTAAAAAGGGCCCAAAAAACATCCCTGGGAATTACAGACCAGTTAGCCTAACATCAATAGTGTGTAAACTCTTGGAGGGGATGATAAGGGACTATATACAAGATTTTAGTAATAAGAATGATATCATTAGCAGTAATCAGCATGGATTCATGAAGAATCGTTCTTGCCAAACCAATCTATTAACCTTCTATGAGGAGGTGAGTTGCCATCTAGATAAAGGAAGGCCCGTAGACGTGGTGTATCTGGATTTTGCAAAAGCATTTGACACAGTTCCCCATAAACGTTTACTGTACAAAATAAGGTCCATTGGCATGGACCATAGGGTGAGTACATGGATTGAAAACTGGCTACAAGGGCGTGTTCAGAGGGTGGTGATAATTGGGGAGTACTCAGAATGGTCAGGGGTGGGTAGTGGGGTTCCCCAGGGTTCTGTGCTGGGACCAATCCTATTTAATTTGTTCATAAACGACCTGGAGGATGGGATAAACAGTTCAATCTCTGTATTTGCAGACGATACTAAGCTAAGCAGGGCAATAACTTCTCCGCAGGATGTGGAAATCTTGCAAAAAGACCTGAACAAATTAATGGGGTGGGCGACTACATGGCAAATGAGGTTCAATGTAGAAAAATGTAAAATAATGCATTTGGGTGGCAAAAATATGAATGCAATCTATACACTGGGGGGAGAACCTCTGGGGGAATCTAGGATGGAAAAGGACCTGGGGGTCCTAGTGGATGATAGGCTCAGCAATGGCATGCAATGCCAAGCTGCTGCTAATAAAGCAAACAAAATATTGGCATGCATTAAAAGGGGGATCAACTGCAGAGATAAAACGATAATTCTCCCGCTCTACAAGACTCTGGTCCGCCCGCACCTGGAGTATGCTGTCCAGTTCTGGGCACCAGTCCTCAGGAGGGACGTACTGGAAATGGAGCGAGTACAAAGAAGGGCAACAAAGCTAATAAAGGGTCTGGAGGATCTTAGTTATGAGGAAAGGTTGCGAGCACTGAACTTATTCTCTCTGGAGAAGAGACGCTTGAGAGGGGATATGATTTCAATTTACAAATACTGTACTGGTGACCCCACAATAGGGATAAAACTTTTTCGCAGAAGAGAGTTTAATAAGACTCGTGGCCACTCATTACAATTAGAAGAAAAGAGGTTTAACCTTAAACTACGTAGAGGGTTCTTTACTGTAAGAGCGGCAAGGATGTGAAATTCCCTTCCACAGGCGGTGGTCTCAGCGGGGAGCATTGATAGCTTCAAGAAACTATTAGATAATCACCTGAATGACGGCAATATACAGGGATATGTAATGTAATACTGACACATAATCACACACATAGGTTGGACTTGATGGACTTGTGTCTTTTTTCAACCTCACCTACTATGTAACTATGTAACTATGTAATACCTATAGAAAGATAACTTATATTGTGTGACTTATGGTCAAATGTTTACATAATGTTCAGTCCATCCTAAATGCACAAGAAAGTAAATGACCATTAAACAGAAAGAACAGCAAGAAAATAATAACGTGGGTGAGAGGGAGAAAACAGCGGATAAGGGGGGTCTGGGGTCAAGATGGGGGTGTAATTAGTAATCTTAATAATTAATAATGATTAACATGTCAGTAATAATAGTAAGAGGAGGGATAAATTGAGTGGAATAATGGGAAAACTACCAGGAATCTGGGAACACACAACGTGTCTTGAGAAAGAGTCACAGAGAGAAATGCTCAAATTCACACCACCCTTACTCCACTCCGACCATTAATCCTTTGTCTTCCTCAGAAAATAGGAAGATATGCCAAAGTTTTCATGTCCTTTGACAGCGCCATATAGGAGGTATTCACAATTTCAGCAACCGGAGACATCACCAACGCATGCGCACTGCACTCCATATTGAGGGCACACTGAGTGTGCCCTTAATTCAGAGATCTGTGCAGCAATTGCGATTGTGACTCCCCTGAGCGTGCGTGGGAGTGATGTCATCGCAGCTCAGCTATTCAAACAGCCAGAGTGCATGGGCCCAGAAGGAAGGCTGGGTGAAGGTGAAAGCCCTGGCAGCGGTGCCAGTGTGCAGCTGGAAGACTTCATTTGAAAAGTAAGTCTGCCATAATTTGCTGTCATGCAGGGCGTATGGCATTAACCTGCAGGGGGACTCAATTTTTTTTTCTAACAGACTTTACTACTGCTTTAAAGGGCCGCTGAGAGGGGTTGCGAAGGGGCTAATAAGGCTTATCCGGGCTGGTTATGATTTTGCCAAATTTCACGTTGCAGGCACTTTAGAAAGTTGATTTGGGGTTCATTTACGAAAGGAGCAGAGCATGTTCACTTTGCAAAGTAAATTTCAATTGAATATGTGAAGTGAAAATTTACTTTACAAGGAATACTCAATTATGTGCAAGGAAAATTGAAAATGGGACTTTTGCTTTCACAATTTGATGATTGAAGTCCACACAACTGTATCTCATTCACTAGGCAAAGAAAATTTTCTTTGACAAGTAAACCGATTATGTTACTTTAATAAATCAATTCACTTTGAAAAGAAGCACATTTTGAATGTGGTGCAAATTCACTTTACACAGAATACCCAAGAAAAAACTGTGTTTTTAAATGCATATGACTATATGATGAAAGTCAGCAGAGCTTCATCTCATTCACTAAGCTTCCGCTGAAAAGTGAAAATCCGCTTGTAAAGTAAACAGCCTTTTTGCCTTTAGTAAATCAACGCCATTACTTCTAACTAGACTTGTCCCCAATAAAAACCTGCCTTGAATTGCAACGCATGGTGCGTTGGATGCAGTGCTCTCTGTAATCTCTCTGTAATCCTATTCAAGTCAATTCAATGGGTTCCTTACAAAATGCAGCATAAAAATGCACAGCAATAAACATTAGAGACTGTGTTCATGGGCTTTGGACTTGCGTTGATGAAATCAATGTGACATCAGTCTGAGACGTTGCTGGGATCATTCAGAACTCATTGGCATGCATTTGACCTTCAGTTGTCCTCCTTCTGAACTTAATTTGATCTGCTTCAAGATGATTTTTCATTCCTATAGACTTGTATGGGAATGCAAAACCTGTTTGAAGCAAAATAAAGTACAATCAACAGTGATGTTGGTTTCCAAATCCTTCATGGTTAGAACATAAACTATGTTTCCAAAAGTATCGGGACACCTGTCTTTACACACACATAAACTTTAATGGCATCCCAGTCTTGGTCCATTGGATTTAATATTGAATTGGCCCACCTTTTGCAGCTATAACAGCTTCAACTCTTCTGGGAAGGCTGTCCACAAGGTTTAGGAGTGTGTCTGTGGGAATGTTTTAACCATTCTTTCAGAAGCTCATTTGTGAGGTCTGGCATTGATGTGGATAAGAAGGCCTGGCAGTCTCAGCTCTAATTCACCCCAAAGGTGTTCTAACCGGGTTGAGGTCAGGCCAGTATGCAGGACAGTTAAGTTCCTCCACCCCAAACTCCGTGTCTTTATGGACCTTGATTTGTGCACTGGTTCAAATCATTTGGTGGAAGGGTAATTATGGTGTGGGGTTGTTTTTCAGGGGTTGGGCGTGGCCCCTTAGTTGCAGTGAAGAGAACTCTTAAGGCGTCAGCATACCAAGACATTTTGGACATTTTCATGCTTCCAACTTTGTGGGAACAGTTTGGGGATGGCCCCTTCCTGTTCCAACATGACTGCACACCAGTGCACAAAGCAAGGTCCAAAAAGACATTGATGAGCGTGTTTGGGGTAAAGGAACTTGACTGGCCTGCACACAGTCCTGACCAAAACCCGATAGAACATCTTTGGGTTAAATTAAAGCAGAGACTGCGAGCCAGGCCTTCGGACTAAGACTGCCATTAAAGTTCATGTACGTGTAAAGGCAGGCGTCCCAATACTTTTGGTAATATAGTGTATCTGCAAAGTGGGTCTGTAGGAGAGATATGTAAATATCGCTGACACTGCCTCATGTAAAGCTCACCTGTGCTTTGCCTGGTATGTTCAAAGAACAGGTTCACTTTAAATGCTCATAAAACATATTGAGGTACAAAAAAAAGTTTCTGATTAGATGTGTCACATCGAAATAGGACATCTGACTAATGATAGCAGGTAGAAGCCTAAGAATGAAAGCGAGTGGAATGTATTTCCTGTACAATAATATCTACAAGGAAATTTGGTTTTAATTAATAGCTTGCAGCAGCATCTCCACTCTGTCCTTTAAATATTGAAATGCCATAGACGTCAAGAATATTATTCTCTCGGCAGCGTCTGCAACCAAGATTAAAGATGCGCTGTTATTACTGTAGATAGAATAAAAATAGCCAAACACCCCAGACTGTGTACTGGCATATTTCATAATTTACGTATGACGGCATGCAAACCTTTTAGAATCTAGAAGTTGCTGTAAAATACACTGGAAGAGGCAGAAAGGGTGTGCAGAGTGGGTTTAAAATAGAAAGAGGTTATAGTGAAGAAGAAGAAAAATTACGAATATGCAATATGAACTGCTATTCACATGAATCTGCAAATTGGTTTTGGATGTTCCCTTCTGAAAAAAGGAAGGAAACTGTAATGCCGTGTACACACGGGTGGACTTTCCAGCATCAAAGGTCCGATAGTCTTTCCGATGGACTTTCGACGGACTTTTGACAGACTTCCGACGGACTTTCGAATGAACATGATCACACACGATCACACCAAAGTCCGACGGATTCGTACGTGATGACGTACGACCGGTCTAAAAGTTGATAGCCAATAGCTGCCCTAGTGTAGGTTTTCGTCCGTCGGACTAGGATACAGATTTTTCGACTGGACTCAAGTCCGTTGGAAAGATTTGAAACATATTCCAAATCTAAAGTCCGTCTGATTTTCGACCGAAAAAGTCCGCTGCAGGTCCAATGAAGCCCACACACGGTCGGATTGTTCGACGGATTCGTCCCGTCTGACCTGTCCGGTCGAAAAGTCCGCCCGTGTGTACATGGCATAAAGCTCTGGGCTTGTAGTAGAAATCAAACAATTGTAGAATTCTCTCCCGCAGGAGGTTAAAGTCTAAAGTGGTAATAAACTCTCCATAGTGGCTTTCCTCTATATAAATCCCTCTGAAACATTGGGCATGGTGCTGTTTTTATGTTCTGCCTAACCTTTGCTGTTCTTCAGACATCGACCAATGTTCTCTCTAATTACGTCGCCCACGCACGTGCATACTAACGGCTATTCGCGGCATGATCTGTGTGCCGTCAGTCCTTTCCGGACTGTGCCTCTGATGCCGTGCCTGCGTCATCCAGCCTCCAGCATTGCCATCCCGCAAGAGTACATCTCCATTTAGAACTTGGATGGAATGTTTGAAAAAGAGGCTTGGTGAATACTCTGTGCACATGCGCGAGAGTTCGGCCATTTCTGACAGGAAGGGCAGAAGTAATCCACAGTGTAGATATGCAGAAGACAGCAGCTAATATGGATCTGGCTTTAACCTCCCTGGCGGTATGATTATGTCAGATTTTTGCGTCTCAAAGCAGTACAATTATTTTGCATAGAAATTTGGCGTTTTATATTGTAGGCCTGTAATTCTTAGCAATAACACACTTAAATCTGTCCACCAAGACTCTAGTTGATATCCCGGGTATGATGAAGTTTGAAACACAAAATCATAAATTATAATATAATAAATAAATATAAATAATTTTAAAAAAAATAATAATGTAATAATAATAAAATTAATTTCCCCACGATTCACTATCGCTCAATTCTGCAAGTATTCTAATTTATTATCGCTGTTTTCTAGCTGGTCTAAAACCACTTTTGATGTAAAGGGACACTTTTTAGTTGCTATGGACAATCTCAAGTTTCCAGACAGAAAGAACAGTATATATAATATAAAACTTCATGCAGGGCACTGGACAAAGCACTGGGGACAAAAGGGATGTGAAATAATTTCATACAGTAATGTAATCTGTAAGATTACAGTGTACTGTATGTGTTATGATTTTTCCCTTTTTTTAAATTTGCCGCCGGGCTCCGCCCCCATGCGTCGTGACACTCGCAGGGAATGGAGCCCGGCACAGAGAGGCTTCGAGCAGAGGACAGAGCCCACGGACACAGCGGGGGGACATCGCAGAATCTTGGGGACAAGGTAAGTATACCGCACCAGGATCCTGCAATGCAATACTGAGTGTGGCTCGGGGTTACCACTAATGGTGCTGAAATTTAACCCCGAGCCACACTTGGGAAAAACTGCCAGGGAGGTTAAGGGCCCGGGGGTCTTTTACCATAGTTGCACCCACACCCAGGCACACAGTCACAGTCACTCCATCAGCTCAAAGAACAGTCTAGGGCAGTGATGGCAAACTTTGGCACCCCAGATGTTTTGGAACTATATTTCCCATGATGCTCATGCACTATGCAGTATAGTTGAGTATCATGGGAAATATAGTTCCAAAACATCTGGGGTGCCAAAGTTTGCCATCTCTGGTCTAGGGGATGCTTTATTCCAGAACTTGAACTTTGATAGGAGTAGGGTAACTGTGAGATACTCCAGTAACTTTAGCAGCAACGCCCTTGCAAAGTCCTTGCACAAGCAGTTAGTGGATTGAGCTATAATTACATTTATTGGGCTATGAAGGACCCAAAGAAAAAAAAAAAACACAGCGCTCAACACCAGTCTAATTAACCCTGCTCCTAATGCATCAAATAGCTCATGGCAATTTACCAAACCAACAAACATAAAATAGATAAGAAGACAATTTCAATGATAATAATAATAATGATAAAAGAAAGCAATACCAGCTATATGCTACATACGATCCTGAGGTTATTAGATTGATTAAGTGAGGATCTAGCAATAGCATGAAAAAAAAAATACATGGGTAACTCAAACACTAATCTGCAGTAATCTAACTTTGAGGGTTCTGCTCTTGGACCAGAATGGGTGCTCTCTTGTATCACTGTAAAACAAAACAAAAGAAAAGACAAGAGCCCAAGACCCCATAATGTAGTATATTAAGCAGAAAGCATTTATTTCATGGATAAAATTGTACTTACAAAAAAATAGCATGTGCTGGGCATAACAGTCTGGGTCACCTGGAAGCCAGGAATGAGGAAGTATGACCAGAACCCTTGCCTTGGCCATTAGCAAGGGTATGAGAGCGCACTTGTGATGGAATAAAGATGCTGTTACTGAAGGAACACTATCACCGGGCACAACCCTGGAAGTGGAGGTCGCCCAACGTTGCTGATGCACAGTAGTATACAGGAACGCGTTTAAAAGGTTCTTCCTCAGCCTGTCCATCCTAGGGCAACCCGCCTGATCATATATGAAATTGTAATGCCGCGTACACACGGTCGGACTTTTCAGCTACAAAAGTCCGACAGCCTGTCCGACAGACTTTCGACGGACTTGCGGCGGACTTGCGGCGGACTTTCTAACGAACAGACTTGCCTACACACGATCACACAAAAGTCCGTCGAATTCTTACGTGATGACGTACACCGGACTAAAATAAGGAAGTTGATAGCCAGTAGTCAATAGCTGCCCTAGCGTGGGTTTTTGTCCGTCAGACTAGCATACAGACGAGCGGATTTTTCGACCGGACTCGAGTCCGTCGGAAAGATTTGAAGCATGTTTCAAATCTAAAGTCCGTCGGATTTGAGGCTGAAAAAGTCAGTTGAAAGTCCGGAGAAGCCCACACACGATCGGATTACCAGCCAGCTTTAGTCCGTCAGCGTCCGTTGGACTTTTGTAGACGAAAAGTCCGACCGTGTGTACGCGGCATAAGAGGCAGATCCTGAGAGTGGCTCAAGCACAGCCCAATGAGGCAAAGCTAAGATATGATACCACTGCTGACCACTGGGTGGGGGTGGAAAGAACCGCATGGAACTGCCAAACCAAAAACTCACAGAAAATTTGCAAAAGGGACAAGTATAAATCACCATATATTGTATATGTAAAAAATAAATGAATAAACAGGTAAAAGGTTAATATATAAAAAGAAACAAAGACCTCCAAGCAAAATTATTTAATTCGGCCATCGTCCTAGGACATTGGCCCTATGTGATGGTCATGCTGTATAAAATTCAATAGTATTGACTGAGTGATTAACTTACATGGTGTTGTGATCAGACTGTCATGCAGCAGGGAAGGACAAGAAAAAAAAGGTTCTTGTGAGTTACAAGTAATGTAGACTGATTTAATAAGAAAATTAAGTGGGAAATAATGATGTGTAAAGCATATAACAAATCAGTTAATCAATTAACATGAAAAAAAGAATTCTAACGTGTCAGTGTCATCTTTTATTTGATAAAGTAAAACTAAAGGGCAAAATTCCTTTTTTTCTTTTTGAAATGAGTAAGATCCCTTTCACGCTGAGACGCTTTACAGGCGTTTTTGCGCTAAAAATAGCGCCTGTAAACTGCCTCTTTTGCAGCCCCAGTGTGAAATCCTGAGCGTTTTTACACTGGGGCGGTGCGCTTGCAGGACAGGAAAAAAAGTCCTGCAAGCAGTATTTGGGGCAGTGCGGGAGTGATGTATACTCCGCTCCTCCACTGCCCCTGCCCATTATAATAACTGGGTTCCGATTTCAAATCACCTTAAAAGCACTTTGAAAGTAGCGCTAAAGTTAAAAGCGCCCTGCTAGTGGTGCCAAATCGATGCTATAACAGCGGTAAAGCACTGCTAAAACTAGCGGTGCTTTACAGCTAACGCCTGCACCACCCCAGTGTGAAAGGGGTCTAAAGAAGGGGTATAACCCCTATCTTTTTTTCTTGCCATCTGTGTCCCATTGGGTAGATTTTGCTGCACTTTCTGCCCCATAGCCAAACCAGGAAGTGAGAGGTAACTCCTCCAAAGTGAGGGAATACCTGGTGTCCCATTTTAAAGATATTCCCCCTATTCCTGTTCTGGAGACAACTAAAAACTTATATTTTTTTAAACGTTTGGTTATAATTTTACACAGAACAAATAGGGTGAATCTCCCTAATGGAGACTCAAGGGGTTGTAAACCCTCGTGTTTTTTCACCTTAATGCATCCTATGCCAACCCCCCCCTGTTTTACTCACCTAAGCCCGTTTGTGCCCATGCCGGAGATGTGCAAACCCTCTCTGGCCAGTCTTGGCTCTTGAGTGGATAGATTGACAGCAGTGCAGCCATTGGCTCCCGCGGCTGTCAATCAAATCCAATGACGTGGGCGCCAGAGGACGGGCCGAGTCCGGCGTTCTGTGTCTGTGGTAGCAAATGCTGGACTCGAATGCGCGCCCCCATCAGAAAACCTCCTTCTCCTAGGGGGTTTTATGATGCGGGGAGGAGACGCGAGCACCTTTGGGGGACCTCAGAGGTCGAGGATTGGGGCCACTCTGTGCAAAAGGAACTGCATAGTGGAGGTAAGTATGACATGTTTGTTATTTATTTTTTTTTTTTAAACGAGGGTTTACAACTACTTTAATATGTGTTCTAATCCCTCTCCACACTATCCAAAACAAAAAAAAAAGTATGGCCGGGGGAGATGGGCGGAGCCTAGCGGAGCAGACATGCATTGTTAGAGCTCTGCACCGCTGAGGAGAGAAGAGAAGGACAAAGCGGAGCCTGCAGGCTCAAAAGGTATCCATTTGAACCTTTTTGCCCCAGGGAACAAACTGTGAAAGTTTGGGCAGGAAATATGGTACTGGGAGGAAACCGTGGCAGAAATAAAAATCACCTCACAAAGAGCTCACAGGCACTCACTGCAACTAAAGCAGCTCCAGTCACCTCACAAGATACAGCATCAGGGCGCTCTCACAGACAGAAAATGTCACAGCAAGACTCTCCATTTGAGTCAGATACAGAACAAATCCTCTCACAAACTTCTCCACAAGCCTCCTCAGCATCCCCAGTAATATTATTACAATTTGAAAAGATGCTTCATAAGGCTTTAAAACAAACCTCAGACCAAATAACAAAAAGCCTAACCAAAGAAATAAGAGAGCTGGGAAACCGCACCGCAGCCTTAGAAATAAAAATGGATGAAATTGAAATTACAACCCAAGTAAATATAACAGAATTGGAACAATTAAAAGAAGAGAATTTAATACTTCAAACTAAGCTCGAAGATTACGAAAATAGAGCCAGACGTTCAAACTTGCGCATAAGGGGAATACCTGAAACTGTGACAGACCTGCAATCTACTATTACTGCTCTATTACAAGAACTAAAGCCAGATATCCCTATTGAACGTTTAGAACTAGACAGAGTACACAGAGCCCTCACAGCCAAAAAGAAAGATGGACCCCCACGTGATATAATCGCAAAATTTCATTATTACAGAACGAAAGAACAAATACTAATTGCTGCAAGAGAAAAAAAGGAACTTAATTTTCAAGGACACAATTATCAAATTTTTGCTGACCTATCCCAACTTACTATTACTAAAAGACGATCCATGAAACCCCAACTAATGGAACTGCAACGCCACAACATTATGTATCAATGGGGCTTCCCCTTTTCAGTCTGATTTAACTACCAAGGTACAATTTACAGAAGCAGATCAGCAGATGAACTACAACAAACCCTTTTAAAATTAAATCTGACAGAACCCACAAGCAGCAACTCTACCACACGCAGAAGAATGGCATCATCTTCACCTTCAGGCAGCACCCAGAAAATTTCAGAACAAAATGGGAATCATCATTCTCATAAAAGAGGCCGTTATGCCACATCATCCATGGACCAAGAAGATTCAATGGACTGACATCCTAATTCCTGATATCTCTTCATTTATTATACTAAGAGATGGTTCTCTATAAAAAACCTGTATTTATAACTGAATGTAACTGCATTCTGATAGTCACACACTGTGTGGGATCATGTTACATTCCAGTTATATTTCTTATTACTTCTGATTCATATAGCCTTAGAATATATAAGAGAAATAAGGAAATTCTTGTTCAGTTATATATTATCAGGTAATAACAATAGATTTATTACTTTTTAGGACAAATATGTTCAATAATCCAGAAGTAATGGAAGCTTTTTCTTTCTTTTCTTAAAACAAATATATTATTACCTAACTAGTTCCTAGAATTATGTTTTTGTTTATTCTAATTTGAAGCAATACAACCTCAATTTTATGAGTTAACATATCTAAACAGTTACATATGAATAAAATATGTAATTGTTTACTCTAAAAGGGTTAAAATCCCAAAATAATTCAAACTATCTTCATCAATACCAAAGTTATTAACAGTACCTTTCTAACTGAATTATTTAGCCTAGGGCAAGACTAACCATATACAACCACCCTGGAATAAATAATTTCCTTGTCAAAAGAAGTTTATTGAGTATACAATGTTATAAAGATACATAAATATACATAAAGTAAGTTTACAAGGATCTATAAAGTAAGCTCATTGTTTTACAGTAGGGTTTATATAGGTAAATATCATGAAATTTCAAATATTTAACATTGGGTTCACGTAAACCTAAATTAAAGATATATATCATTTCCTTAGTTACTTTTGTAGGTATTTAAATGATTTATACCTACTATACATATTGTTTACAAGTAGAGTGTATATAGGTCAAATAAGTTCTGATAATGAGCTTTAATCGTAAGGTGGAGAAAAGGAAAGAGAAAGAAGAAAAAGGGTTGAAAGGTAGAGGTATGGTCCACAAGGTTGTCCCGCTCGTCAGTTTATTATTCTTTTTAGTTCTCTTTGAAGCCTTAGAATGGGTGTCTCTGTAAGTCATTTAATCTGTTACCATGGCAACAGGACAGAGTCATTGAAGTTTGACAGGAACTGTTGTTTTATCCAAGGATGCCAAAGTTTTTCAAATTTTGGAATTTGATTTTGATCGATGGCTACCATCTTAGCATGGGACATTGTATTATTCATTCTGTGAATTGTTTCTGCTAGTACCAATGTAGGAGATTTCCATGCCTTGGCCACTGTTTGTTTTGCAGCCGTTATTAGTTGGATCATAAGTTTGAATTGAGAGAGTGTTAACCATTCCGGTTTTAGATTAAGTAAAGTTAAATATGGATCTGGTTGTATTATTTTTTTAAATATTTTAGATGCAATCACGAAGACTTCCTTCCAGAAGGTTTGGATTACTGGGCATGTCCACCATATGTGTAAATATGTGCCTATTTCTGGGCATCCTCGAAAACAAAGAGTTGAGGTATTAGGTGAATATTTTGCCACTCTAGCGGGTACAAGGTACCAGCGAGTTAGGACTTTATAATTTGTCTCTAGTGCCAAGATGTTGGGTGAAGATGACTTAGATGTGAGCCATATATTTGACCAGTCCGTGTCTTCTAAAGTTCGTCCCAGGTCCTCCTCCCACCTCTGAACGTAAGAGGGTCTATTAAGATTTGCTACTCCATATAATTGATTATAAAGTGATGAAATTGTACCTTTAGCAAATGGATCTTTTGTACAGATTGATTCAAAAATGGATAATTGGGATAATGGTGTATCCCCCTTTAGGAATGGTGTATAGAAATTTTTGATTTGGAGATATCTAAATATCTCAGAGTTTGGTAGATCATATTTTTCTCTAAGCGATGGGAATGAAAGGAATGATTTAGATGCTATGAAGTCATTTAGTGTCTGAATGCCTGATGTTGTCCAAGCTTTAAAAGAATTTGGGTAGATCCATGCCGGATAAAAGGCCGGATTTCTGATAAAAGAAAGGAGAGGATTGTGTGGAGATTGTAACTGATATTTGGTTTTTAGTTTATCCCAGAGAGATAAGAAGTGTTTAGTTATGGGATTATGAATTTTAAAGCGGTCTTTAGGATCAAGCCATAATAAATTTGATATTAATAGAGGGTCATTTTCTGAAGCCTCTATAAATACCCATAATGGGATTTCCTGTTTTGCATGGTATTTGAACAGACTGGCCAAATGTGCTGCTCTGTAGTAGTTAGTAAAATTAGGGTATCCCAGGCCTCCTTTATTTTTGGGAAGATGTAGTGTGTGTATAGGTATACGTGGTTTAGAAGAGCCCCATATAAACGAAGTTGCTCTTTTTTGTACTATTCTCAAAAAATAGGAAGGAATTGGAATAGGGAGGACTCTGAATAGATAAAGCAATTTGGGTAGAATAGTCATTTTGATTGCATTAATCTTCCCTATCCAGGATAAAGGAAGTTGCGACCATTGTTTTATTAGATTTGTGATCTGTCTTAATACAGGAGGATAATTGGTTGAGAATAAGTCAGAATGAGATGCTGTTAAATGAATTCCAAGATATGGGATTGATTTTTCTGCCCATGTGAATGGGAGTGCAGCCCTAGCCGGGATCAATTCCATGTTTGTGAGTGAAATATTAAGCACTAGGCATTTCTTAGGATTAATCATAAGGCCGGATAGGGCTGCAAATCCATCAAGAGCTGGTATTAAGTTAGGACCAGAGACCTGTGGTGATGATAGAAAAAGTAATATATCGTCTGCAAATATACATAATTTGTGTGTAATACCTCCTACTTCAATGCCAGTTATAGTTTGGTTTGTTCTGATGTATTGGGCCATGGGTTCGAGTATAAGGGCAAATAATAAGGGAGATAATGGGCAACCCTGTCGGGTACCTCTTTCGATATTAAAGGCTTCAGATTTATATCCAGCATATTTTATATAGGCTTTGGGTTTATTATATAATGCTTTGATCCATGTTAAAAAGTGGGGTCCAAAACCCCATTTTTGTAATGAATATTGCATATATTGCCAGGATACTGTGTCAAATGCCCTCTTAATATCGAGAGATAGAAAACATAAAGGGATTTTCCGTTTTTTAGCAATATGTGCCAATAACACTGCCCTGCGTATATTATCGCCTGCCTGTCTATTTGGCATGAAGCCTACTTGATCTCTATGTATTAATTTTCCTATAATGCTATTGAGGCGTTTTGCTATTATTTTTGCTAATAATTTAATATCGAGGTTTAACAGAGAGATAGGCCGATAATTCACACAGGAAGTATCATCAGAAAGGGGTTTTGGGATCATACAAACAATTGCCATTAGTGTTTCTTGCCGAAAAGAATGTCCATCTAGAAGTTTGTTAAAAGTTTCAGTGAGAATGGGAGAGAGTATTTCTGAGAATGTTTTATAGTATAGAGCCGAGTAGCCGTCTGGGCCTGGTCTTTTGTTAAGTTTTAGGTCTTTTATGGCGTTAGCAACTTCATCTATAGTTATAGGCTCATCCAAACTGCTTTTTTGATTCTGAGATAACTCAGGTAAGGTTATTTTTGAGAAGAAGGATTCAGCTTCTGTAGGATTAAATTCATTGTTTGTCTTGTATAAAGTTGCGAGATGTGAGTGAAATTTATGGACTATTTTAACTGGATTACAAGTGTAAACATTTTTTGATAATTTCAAACGTATTGGTTTGAAAGATTTGTTAGTTGAATTTAATGCCCGAGCCAAATATGTACCTGGTTTGTTTGTATTCATGTAGAAATTGTGTTTGGAGCGTTTGAGGGATTTATCAACTGACTCAGTGAGAAATAGATCGTATTCCAATCTAGATTTTTCCAGATGAGATTTTGTACTCTGAGATGGATTATCTTGAAATGATATGTAGGCTGCATTAAAATTGAGTTCTAGTTTTTTTGCTAGATTTTTGCGTTCCCGTTTAAATAGTGCCATTTGTCTTTGTATTGTACCACGCAAGACAGACTTATGAGCTTCCCACAGTGTTATTGGGGAGATGTCTGTTGTATTATTAATTGATATGTATTCCTTTAAAGCTTGTTCAATGGCCATCTGATGTAGTGGGTGTTTGAGCATTATGTCCGGTAAGTACCACGTTGGGTCATGCACTTTTGGTATGGCTGAGGCTATAGTAGTGTATACTGCATTATGGTCAGACCACGGAATCGGAATTATATCTGATGCAATAATTTCTGGTATCATTCCTATTGTTAGAAAAACATGATCTATTCTGGTGAAGGTTTGATGAGGGTGCGAGAAATAAGTGAATTTCTTTTTCATTGGGTTACTTTCTCTCCATGAATCTACTAGATTGTATTTGGAAAGAAGTTGAGAAAAAGGTAATCTAGAGGTTATTTTGGATGGTGTAAAAGGTGATTTATCTAGAAATGGGAGGAGGACCTGGTTTGAATCCCCACACATTATCACTGTTCCTATTTTGTGTGTATTAATCACTTGTAATATATGTGAGAGGAATGGTGTAGGTTGTTTGTTAGGAGCGTAGTAGGAAATCACCGTGATTGCTGTATCCATTATATAACCCATGAGTATCAGGTATCTACCTTCTGGGTCTTTAATTTCTGATGATAAGGTGAATGGTGTGGATCGGTGAAATGCAATTAGAGTTCCCCTTTGCTTGGTACAGGCAGAAGCCGTGTAAATTTGTTGATAAAAAGGAGAAATATATTTTGGAGTAGAATCTTTGGTGAAGTGTGTTTCTTGGAGGCATACTATGTGAGCCTTCTTGTTATGGAAAGTACGGAAGGCTTTGGTCCTTTTTTGAGGGACATTTATTCCCTGAACATTCAGGGAAAGTATATTCAGTGGTGCCATGGCAATAGATCAAATAGTTTTGACTTACTTTTTGTTATGCAGAGCTGACTGCGCAGATCAACCTGTGTGGACTGAAGAGATGAATAGATAGAAAAGAAACCAGTGAATTCTGGAGTAAAGAGTAAACAAAAAACATATGAGATTAGATGATACATTGTATAAATTATTTTTTGCAAGTAATCACAATTTACCCGTGAAAGAGAATAAATATCTCTCTCAGGGGAATAAGTGCCTTCGTCACACTCCCACATAATATGGTTGGGAGAATGAGGAGGGCTAATGGGGGTACACGGATCTTCCGCTTACAGGAGAGAAGTGCTATGTCAAAAGACATCAAATGATGTTTCATTAATTGGAGTGCAGAATATAGTTTTTGTTGAAATTATTTATTCCAGGGTGGTTGTATATGGTTAGTCTTGCCCTAGGCTAAATAATTCAGTTAGAAAGGTACTGTTAATAACTTTGGTATTGATGAAGATAGTTTGAATTATTTTGGCATTTTAACCCTTTTAGAGTAAACAATTACATATTTTATTCATATGTAACTGTTTAGATATGTTAACTCATAAAATTGAGGTTGTATTGCTTCAGATTAGAATAAACAAAAACATAATTCTAGGAATTAGTTAGGTAATAATATATTTGTTTTAAGAAAAGAAAGAAAAAGCTTCCATTACTTCTGGATTATTGAACATATATGTCCTAAAAAGTAATAAATCTATTGTTATTACCTGATAATATATAACTGAACAAGAATTTCCTTATTTCACTTATATATTCTAAGGCTATATGAATCACAAGTAATAAGAAATATAACTGGAATGTAACATGATCCCATACAGTGTGTGACTATCAGAATGCAGTTACATTCAGTTATAAATATAGTTTTTTTATAGAGAACCATCTCTTAGTATAATAAATGAAGAGATATCAGGAATTAGGATGTCAGTCCATTGAATCTTCTTGGTCCATGGATGATGTGGCATAACGGCCTCTTTTGTGAGAATGATGATTCCCATTTTGTTCTGAAATTTTCTGGGTGCTGCCTGAAGGTGAAGATGACGCCATTCTTCTGCATGTGGAGTGTTGCTGCTTGTGGGTTCTGTCAGATTTAATTTTAAAAGGGTTTGTTGTAGTTCATCTGCTGATCTGCTTCTGTAAATTGTACCTTGGTAGTTAAATCTGACTGAAAAGGGGAAGCCCCATTGATACATAATGTTGTGGCGTTGCAGTTCCATTAGTTGGGGTTTCATGGATCGTCTTTTAGTAATAGTAAGTTGGGATAGGTCAGCAAAAATTTGATAATTGTGTCCTTGAAAATTAAGTTCTTTTTTTTCTCTTGCAGCAATTAGTATTTGTTCTTTCGTTCTGTAATAATGAAATTTTGTGATTATATCACGTGGGGGTCCATCTTTCTTTTTGGCTGTGAGGGCTCTGTGTACTCTGTCCAGTTCTAAACGTTCAATAGGGATATCTGGCTTTAGTTCTTGTAATAGAGCAGTAATAGTAGATTGCAGGTCTGTCACAGTTTCAGGTATTCCCCTTATGCGCAAGTTTGAACGTCTGGCTCTATTTTCGTAATCTTCGAGCTTAGTTTGAAGTATTAAATTCTCTTTTTTTAATTGTTCCAATTCTGTTATATTTTCTTGGGTTGTAATTTCAATTTCATCCATTTTTATTTCTAAGGCTGCGGTGCGGTTTCCCAGCTCTCTTATTTCTTTGGTTAGGCTTTTTGTTATTTGGTCTGAGGTTTGTTTTAAAGCCTTATGAAGCATCTTTTCAAATTGTAATAATATTACTGGGGATACTGAGGAGGCTTGTGGAGAAGTTTGTGAGAGGATTTGTTCTGTATCTGACTCAAATGGAGAGTCTTGCTGTGACATTTTCTGTCTGTGAGAGCGCCCTGATGCTGTATCTTGTGAGGTGACTGGAGCTGCTTCAGCTGCAGTGAGTGCCTGTGAGCTCTTTGTGAGGTGATTTTTATTTCTGCCACGGTTTCCTCCCAGTACCATATTTCCTGCCCAAACTTTCACAGTTTGTTCCCTGGGGCAAAATGTTCAAATGGATACCTTTTGAGTCTGCAGGCTCCGCTTTGTCCTTCTCTTCTCTCTCAGCGGTGTGGAGCTCTAACAATGCATGTCTGCTCTGCTAGGCTCCGCCTCCTGCCCCCTTGGAATAAATAATTTCAACAAAAACTATATTCTGCACTCCAATTAATGAAACATCATTTTGATGTCTTTTGACATAGCACTTCTCTCCTGTAAGCGGAAGATCTGTGTACCCCCATTAGCCCTCCTCATTCTCCCAACCATATTATGTGGGAGTGTGACGAAGGCACTTATTCCCCTGAGAGAGATATTTATTCTCTTTCACGGGTAAATTGTGATTACTTGCAAAAAATAATTTATACAATGTATCATCTAATCTCATATGTTTTTTTGTTTACTCTTTACTCCAGAATTCACTGGTTTCTTTTCTATCTATTCATCTCTTCAGTCCACACAGGTTGATCTGCGCAGTCAGCTCTGCATAACAAAAAGTAAGTCAAAACTATTTGATCTGTTGCCATGGCACCACTGAATATATTTTCCCTGAATGTTCAGGGAATAAATGTCTCTCAAAAAAGGACCAAAGCCTTCCGTACTTTCCATAACAAGAAGGCTCACATAGTATGCCTCCAAGAAACACACTTCACCAAAGATTCTACTCCAAAATATATTTCTCCTTTTTATCAACAAATTTACACGGCTTCTGCCTGTACCAAGCAAAGGGGAACTCTAATTGCATTTCACCGATCCACACCATTCACCTTATCATCAGAAATTAAAGACCCAGAAGGTAGATACCTGATACTCATGGGTTATATAATGGATACAGCAATCACGGTGATTTCTTACTACGCTCCTAACAAACAACCTACATCATTCCTCTCACATATATTACAAGTGATTAATACACACAAGATAGGAACAGTGATAATGTGTGGGGATTCGAACCAGGTCCTCCTCCCATTTCTAGATAAATCACCTTTTACACCATCCAAAATCTCTAGATTACCTTTTTCTCAACTTCTTTCCAAATACAATCTGGTAGATTCGTGGAGAGAAAGTAACCCAATGAAAAAGAAATTCAATTATTTCTCGCACCCTCATTAAACCTTCACCAGAATAGATC
Organism: Aquarana catesbeiana; assembly: GCF_042186555.1. Taxonomy (NCBI): domain Eukaryota; kingdom Metazoa; phylum Chordata; class Amphibia; order Anura; family Ranidae; genus Aquarana; species Aquarana catesbeiana. The sequence continues at coordinate 562,424,664 of NC_133328.1, forward strand.
ATATTTTTCTAACAATAGGAATGATACCAGAAATTATTGCATCAGATATAATTCCGATTCCGTGGTCTGACCATAATGCAGTATACACTACTATAGCCTCAGCCATACCAAAAGCGCATGACCCAACGTGGTACTTACCGGACATAATGCTCAAACACCCACTACATCAGATGGCCATTGAACAAGCTTTAAAGGAATACATATCAATTAATAATACAACAGACATCTCCCCAATAACACTGTGGGAAGCTCATAAGCCTGTCTTGCGTGGTACAATACAAAGACAAATGGCACTATTTAAACGGGAACGCAAAAATTTAGCAAAAAAAACTAGAACTCAATTTTAATGCAGCCTACATATCATTTCAAGATAATCCATCTCAGAGTACAAAATCTCATCTGGAAAAATCTAGATTGGAATACGATCTATTTCTCACTGAGTCAGTTGATAAATCCCTCAAACGCTCCAAACACAATTTCTACATGAATACAAACAAACCAGGTACATATTTGGCTCGGGCATTAAATTCAACTAACAAATCTTTCAAACCAATACGTTTGAAATTATCAAAAAATGTTTACACTTGTAATC